>NW_004444072.1:7660476-7662030 GCF_000243295.1 Trichechus manatus latirostris | reverse complement strand
CACCATTGGATCAGCTGGATCATATGGTCCAAGTGGCAGAGCAGCTTGCACAGCAGCCTGAACCTGTTGCAGAGCCTTCTCTTGTTCTGGTCCCCACTCAAAACTAGCAGCTTTTTGAGTCACTTGATAAATAGGCTGGAGTAGCACACCCAAATGAGGAATACGTTGCCTCTAAAATCCAAAGAGGCCCACTAGATGTTGTGCCTCCTTTTTAGTTGAAGGAGCAGCAAGATGCAATAACTTATCCTTCACTTTAGAAGGAATGTCTTGACATGCTCCACACCACTGGACCCCTAGAAATTTCACTGAAGTGGAAGGTGCCTGAATTTTTGTGGTATTAATCTCCCATGCTTTAGCACACAAATGTCCAGAGTCATTGACACTTCTTTCTTACTAGGTCCAATCAGCATAATGTCATCAGTGTAATGGACCAGTCTGATGTCCTGTGGAAGGGGAAGGAGATCAAGGTCCCTGCGGACTAAATTATGACACAGGGCTGGAGAGTTAATGAAGCCCTGAGGTAAGCAAGTGAAGGTGTATTGTTGGCCTTGCCAGCTGAAGGCAAACTGCTTCTGGTGGTCCTTTGAAACAGGTATGGAGAAAAAGGCATTAGCCAGATCAATAGCTGCATACCAGGTACCAGTAGATGTATTAATTTGCTCAAGAAATGAAATTACATCTGGAACATCAGCTGCAATTAGAGTCACCACCTGGTTAAGTTTTCGATAATCTACTGTCATTCTCCAAGATCGATCTGTTTTTTGCACAGGCCAAATAGGCGAGTTGAATGGGGATGTGGTGGGAATCACCACCCCTGCATGCTTCGGGTCCTTGATGGTGGCAGTAATCTCTGTAATCCCTCCAGGAATGCGGTATTGCTTTTGGTTTACTATTTTCCTAGGTAGGGGCAGTACTAATGGCTTCCACTTGGCTTTTCCTACCATAATAGTCCTTACTCTATTTGTCAGAGATCCAATGTGGGGGTTCTGCCAGTTGCTGAGTATATCTATTCCAACTATGCATTCTGGAATGGGGGAAATCACTACAGGATGGGTTCAGGGACCCACTGGACCTACTGTGAGATGGACATGAGCCAAGACTCCATTAATAACCTGACCTCCATATGCCCCCACTCTGACTGATGGGCCACAGTGATGTTTTGGGTCTCGTGGAATTAGTGTCAGCTCAGAGTCAGTATCCAGTAATCCCCGAAAAGTCTGATTATTTGCTTTTCCCCAATGAACAGTCACTCTCATAAAAGGCCGTAGATCCCTTTGGGGAAGGCTGGGAGAAAGATTAACAGTAAAAATTTTTGGCAGTGTATTAGAGTCCTTCCTCAAGGGGATCCAGCCTCCCCTTCATTCAAGGGGTTGTGGATCTCTGAACTCGCTCAAATCTGGGAATTGATTGAGGGACTGTGACTCTCTATTCTGGCGATTCGAGTTAGACTGCTGTTCACCTGACCTAGAATTCATCCGTTTGTATAGATCAAGTAAATATTTAGTAGATTTCCTATCTATTTCACTCCTAGGGACACCATGACTAAGTAGCCAA
>NW_004444072.1:7650819-7658812 GCF_000243295.1 Trichechus manatus latirostris | reverse complement strand
GTGATTGTAGAGGCTAGAACATCCCAAGTCCGTGGATCAGGGTAGAGGCCTCTCCCAAGTCACACAGCGGCAGAAGCTGGCAAGCCCAAGATGGGAAGGTCAGAGAGCAGGGCTCCCACTCACAGGCTGTGCAGATCGATGAATCCCGGTTTCGGCAGATAAGCTGACAGCTCAAGTCCCAAGAACGGGAGATGAGATGACAGGAAGCAGCCACAGGATCCAGAGAGAGTATATTCAATCATGGGAGTGATTACATTAAAACACGGAGAATCATGGCCCAGCCAAGCTGACACACAATCTTAACCACCACACCATCCTACATAGGTAAGAAAGCTTTAGATTTCTACCTCCTGTCCCTCCTGACAATGTTTTCTCTGGAAATGTGGAATTATTTTATTTTCCCTCTTTTTGAAGTCCATTCTTTTCCTTCTCTTATCTCTGTCTTTCAGAGAAATAACTATCAAATTCCAAGCCTTTGCATTTATTTTGTACCCATTTTTGTTTCATTTTCTATAAGAGTAGTATAGTCAAATTTATCTATTTCTTCTGGGTTACCTACCTCTCTTTGTTATAATCTCCTAGCTTCTTCATTACAACCTAGGGAAATCCATGAAAATCATGGCCTCAGAATTTCTCAAGTGTGGTGGATCTAAAATCGATTTACTTCAAATGCTCCTGTCTTATGTAATTGCTATGATGGGATTGGAAGTAAACAACCAACAGTCATACTAAATGGGATCTCACAGGAAGGTTTTGGTCTCCTTGTTGTTGTTGTTAATATCTGAATAGTCTTATTGGTCTCCTGACTGAGAAGATTCCAGGAAATGTTTCCTCAGGTGAAAGAGAAAAAGGATTTATTTGAACACAATGCAGTAGCTCCCTGGGGGTTCTATGGGTTACCGTACTAGAGTGACTTAAGGGGCACTAATGGGTGCATATGGTTAACCATCTTGGCTGCTAACTGGAAGTTTTGAGTTGGTGAGGTTTGAGTCCATCAACAGATGGCTCAGAAGATAGACCGGGTGGTCTACTTTCGAAAGATCAGCCATTGAAAACCTTATGGAGCACAGTTCTTCTCTGACACACATGGGGTCACCATGAGTCAGGATCGACTCCATGGCAACTGTTTCCCTTTTTTTAATGCTGTAATGGTGGACTTAGTACATTCAAAAGATACTATGTGTCTTAGTAGCATTTTTAAATTTAAACTACCATTGGTCCCTAAAATATCTTAACTATTATAAGAGAATGAAAAGGAAATACTCAACAAACCCACTCTTAAAATTAAGAAAGGGAACATACTCACATTTTTCAGTAAATAAATAATACCAGTAAATAGTACAAATGTATATTATATCCATTTAAGGAAGACATTGAGAAAAAAAGATGCAAAGGCTGAGTAGGAGGAAAAAAGGTAGGTGAGAAAGAGGGGGAAATGTCAGAGGAAAACTCAGCTGCGACAGGAATCAGCACGCAGAAGTTGCAGTAATAATGTGCCCTATACTGAGTGTTCACTTTGGCTATTGAGCACCGGGGTAAGCTATTATTTTCCTGTGAAATGTGTGAATCCTTTCTCACAGGCCTGTTAGAAGGATTAAAATACAGTAAAACCTGCGGAAGCTGGAACCTGTGTAAGGCGGAAATCTGTCAGAGAAGGAAAACTCAAATATTTTCCACTAAATAGAGAGCAATAGAAAAGTGGTAAGACTGTACCCTCTCAAAGGCAGAAAACTTGTGAGTCCTGGAAAAACAAGGCAGTCCCATCAAGTTCCGGCTCTCACAGATTTCATTGCAGTCAATGTAAATAAAGTATTTGGAACCACAACAAAAAAAAATTGCCGCCAAGTCAATTCCAACACATAGCAACCCTATAGGATAGAGTAGAACTGCCCCATAGGGTTTCTAAGGAGCGGGTGGTGGATTTGAACTGCTGACCTTTTGGTTAGCAGCCAGACGCTTAACCACTGTGCCATCAGGGCTCCAGAACAGTGCTTAGAACAGTCTAAATACTATGTATACATTTACTGCTATTATTGGTGTTGTTGGTTCTTCAGAAGTGTTTATTTCCTATATAGGTGGTTCTGTGTGTTTCTATGTGCCTGTGGGCCATTCACTAACATGCTGGTTAAATCCTGAACGTCCCTTTCACATGACACAACAGTAAACTCATCTTTCTTTATTCTTCTTGGAAAGCAAAACAGTCTTGTAAGACAATGCCTGAAAATTACATCTGGAGCCAGAGTTTCTTCTAAGTATGTTTTTTAAAAATGAAAATTTAATTTTTGGACTAAGCTGCAGGAAACGCATAGTGAGGACAGAAAGAATAAAAAGTTCTTTGGAATAACTGAGTTAGTAGCTGCCTGCCCTTTTCAACAAAGTATAGACTCTGCTAAATCACAGGCCATACTCAAAAACTCGTATAAACATCACTAGATATCTGAGACCTAGCACTTCTAAACGGTATGTACTTCATGCCCTACTTTTTCTTTTGTCATAGATTTTTATAGAATCATATTTAATGAACTTACATATTAAAGTGGGTAGCATTCAGAAGGTGCTCAGTAAATGTTAATTCCCCAACCCCTTCTCTTTCTCCAAAGTAGAAATCAAAGTCAGAAAAATAAATTTTATTCCGAGTGTTTAGAAATAGCTATTGTATACAATCAATGTGCTAAACTCACTACTTATGATAGATATTTGAATGGCCTTTTAATTATATTCACAATACAGTAAACCAAATATTGTTTTAGACCATACAATTTAAAGAAAAGTAGCAAGCTGCCTTCTTTAGTGTTTTTATCTCATATATTTTTTTAAAGCAGTAAAAAATTAAATACATATTTTCTCAGGTCCAATTAGATATATTTTAAGATACAAACCTTTGAATCATTTGAGGTGTATGGTCATTGAGATAGAAAGCAATTGGACTTGAATGATCTGTTTGGATTTTGTTTCATAGAGTATAGAACATCTGGAATGTTTCTATCCTGAAATGCCCAATGGTGCTTAATGACACAGATGCTTGTGGCTTTGTCACTGGAGCTGAGATGGTAATGTTTACGACTGGTTAATCGCTAGGCAGTTATCTGTGTCCCAGCCATGACTGTGGTTGATTTTTTTTCTGCACCAGGCTGAAAGTAGTATGCCTCTGTTCATACCAGCCACCAGATTACCACTTCCTGAGGCATGCTGAAAGAATATCTCCCTTTCCAACCTGGTTCTCCATGGGGAAGATTTGATTCTGCCTACCGAAACAGGCTAGGTTTGTTGTCTTTAGAAAAGCAGGGATATTAATAGGACCTGGTCCACATATAGTAATGTTCCAGACTACGTGCCAGACGGTGATTTTGTTTTATTAAAAGAGTCTTTTCATTGCAATATTTTTCCTTGAGTTTGCTGACTGTTCAGAAAAGAGTTGGCCACAAATGACTTATTGATTTTGATAAAACTGAGTCACAACAGGACAGTTTGGAGACAGTTTGGATTTTTAAATTGATCTTAATTACATTATAAAGTAAATACGATCCTCTTTTTCTGCTGTGAGAAATCAGAAACGATATAAATTATGTGATGTGATTTTTCTGCCTCGTTTGAGACAGGTGTACGTATAATTTTTTCTTTGATTGTAGACTTTGTTTTTCATGAGCCATGCCCTGAATCAGAATTGTTTCCCTGCGTCTTTCAAGAGCTGGCAGTGAGAGCTTGCCTGATTGACTGCAGAGCGCTTAGATGCTGAGATTACCCTTGTGAGATGAATAGGAAATGGAAAGGCTTGCTTTATTTCTGAACTCAACCATCACCACCTTTCACTCAGGCTCTTTGCATCTCTGTGGGTAGGGAAAAAGTGAAGTAGTTGGGAGGAGCTTCGAAGAGAAATGGCTAGGTGTGTTGAGGGGAAAAAAGTGTATTTCTGGTGAGAAATGTTTCTTTAAAAACCAATAAATAGAGATGCTTCCAGTAGGAGGCATGACTCAGAAGCTGTAAACAAGAACCTGAGTGAAAGGTGGCAAGTGAACCATTCCTAAAAGAGGGACATTGATCGGCTCTCTACCTAACTGGGAAGCTTTTTAATTTTTACATTGAGTGTGTAGGTTGTTAGTTGCTAAATTTTTTAAAGTTATTATGTTCGTTTTCTGTTGCTCTTTATCAAACCATCCCACAGCTCATTGACTTAAAAGGGCAATTGTTTATTATCTTTATTATTTACACATGTGACATATTGGCTGGGTTCTAGGCTTGGCTCAGCTGAAAGGGTTTGCTTTAGCTATGGTTCTTGGGCGTCTCTGCTTCTCAGTTCAGGTCTTAAGTGAGCTGGGGCATCTCTGCTGCACATTCATCTCACCCTCTTTGGACCAGCGGGCTTACCAGGGTAGGTTCTTCTCACAGTAACACCAGAGGCATAAAAGAGCTAGGCTCCAATATGGCACACCTCATTCTATTAACCAAAACTGGCCACCAGGCCAAGCCCAAAATAAAGCAGGGGTTGACATAGACATATAATATGGCCCTTGGGGGAAAGAACTACAAAGTTATATAAAAATGGACATAGATATTGGGGGCGGGGGGCGGGTAGGAGCAATGATACAATCTACAGTGTGAGTCTGGAAGAGCAACTTCACAAATGTCATCCATAATCCTAAGTGTGGAGTCCATATAGTGTTTCAAATGATTTCTCTCCCGTCTGATCATTTTGAAAGCTGTTCTTCCATATGCACTGTCTAAGAATACTCTCGATTCCTGACTTGATTATTATTTGTCAACTTTTATGGTCCTGGGATAACCATGAAAATGACATTTTGCCCATCTGGTCTTACCATCCTGCCCCAATCAGAGTAAAGAGAAAGACATATAAGGTGGATGTGGACTAGAAGGAAAGATCTTATGCAAATTTTTTGCAAATATTTATTTAAAAATGGAAATGCAGGCCGATGTGATGAAAATATGTTCCTGACAAAGATCAAAAACAGGTTTAGAGTCAGAGTGAATTTATCAAAATGCAAATATTTTAAACAAAACAGAACTCTGCAATTGCATACAGAAGCTATTCCCTCAGAGCCTACTGGGGACATTTTCTAGTTTACATAATATAATTAAAGTCAAGCCTGATGAATTCAAATTTATCCCAAAGACATTATTGGCAACATGATCCCATGTGGTGAAAAGGCTAAGGAAGTAGCTTGTTTAGGGGCCAAGGGAGAATTAGAAAATTGTATCTAAAGCTCGCAGCAATTGTTTGCAAGGATTCTTCTGCAGCACCACTCAGAAGTGATGGTAAGGGACCTGGGAACCCTTCTCAAACTAGTCTTCACTCTAAAAACCAACTGCATCCATGGATAGAAGAAAAAACTTCAGTCTTTGCCCAAAGGGGTAACAAATGTACCTTCCTCATGGGGCCCTAGTAGCTGTAAGGGATAATGTTTCTTTCTCTTTATGTAATTATGATCTGTAAACAGCAATTTTATATCTTCACAGTTTAGCTTTATTTTCCCTTTTATGGTAATTGCTGAGGCTCCATTTAGAAATTATATTTCCAGAAGCTCAAATAAAGTTTATTTGTTACCTCTAGATTATATCAAACTCTTTAGGTAAGGTAAAACACTAAACATAAACAGAAAAAAGAGCAAGGGATATGAAGAGAACTTTACACACACACACTATTACTTCTGTGAAAAACATTAAATGAGAATAACGATAAAGATGCCAGTTATTGCTTATCAAATGCGACATACATACATACACACGCATGTACACACACATATATACAAACATACATGAACACACGTGAGTATGTGCGCACACAAACATGCACATATTGCTTTTTTTAAAGATAATTCTCAACGTCGGCGATGGTGCAGTGAAAATAGGCACTCACATAGAGTGTTGATGTAATTGTAAATTGGTACAATCCTTTGGGAGAGCAATTGAACAGTATGTACCAAAATTCTTTGCAGGAATTTTACCTTTAACCCTGTAATTACATTTCCAGGACTTTATCCAAGAAATCAATGAGTAATAAGTACAAGAACTAATGGAAGAGGATGTCCATTGCAATTCTATTTGCAATAATGAAAACTTGGAAATCATCTAACTTTCCAAAAGTAGGATAATGTTTAAATAAATATGGTACACTCATAACAGAGGATATTGCTCAACAGTTAAAATCATATTTTATAGAATTTTACTGACTTGAGGAAGATGTTGATAGTATAATATTGTACAAAATTTCAGAACACAAAGAACTATTAATATATAAATAGTATATGCCATAGTGTATATAAACTAGTGCATATAAAACTGGTGTATATAGTGTATATATAATTGGGCATGTATAAGGCAGGACCAGTCCCTGGAGAAGGACATCACGCTTGGTAAGGTAGAGAGTCAGTGAAAAAGAGGAAGACCCTCGACAAGATGGATTGATACAGTGGCTATAGCAATGGGCTCAAATATAGCAATGATTGTGAGGATGGCGCAGGACCTGGCAGTGTTTCATTCTGCTGTACATAGGGTCACCCTGAGTGGAAACCAACCCAAGGGCACCTAACACACACACACACACAAACTATATAACTGACTATCTGAAAGGAAACAGTATTAATAGTATTTGAGTACGGAATTTGCCCTGGTGGCTCAGTGGTTAAGAGTTATGGCTGCTGACCAAAAGGTCGGCAGTCCAAATCCACCAGCCGCTCCTTGGAAACCCTATGGGGCATTTCTACTCTGTCCTATAGGGTTGCTATGAGTCGAAATTGACTTTATGGCAATGGGTATTTTCTTCTTTACATTTTTTTTAATTTTCAAATTTTTAAACGAGAATATATTTATTTTGTGATTAGTAAAAAGCGTGATTTATAAAAATAAGCTCTAGACTGAATGCGTAACATTTTTAGCTTAAAAAATTCAAATGTATACTCTAGAATCATCATTACATCGGTTGTTCTTCTTATTTGCCCTCAAGTTGATTCTGAGTCATGTCAGCCCCTTGTGTTAAGAAAATGATTTTTTCCCTGTCATTGAAGAGCTCAAGTAAAACAAACAAACAAACAAACAAAAAAACAAACAGCAAATATCAATGGAGGAGGAGAAAAAGATGCACAAATAATCAAAACAGTTATGACAAATTACCGAAGAGATAAATTTGGAAATTGGTAAAACAGGGTCCCATTTGCTGAGCGAGACAGCTAGAGGTGATTTATTAACTTTAAAAACCTGTAAACCTGTTGCCATTGAGTCAATTCCGACTCATAGCAACCCTATAGGACAAAGTAGAACTGCCCCATAGGGTGTCCAAGGAGTGGCTGGTGGACTCGGGCTGCTGACCTTTTGGTTAGTAGCCAAACGCTTAACCACTGCACTACCAAGGCCTCCTATTAATTTTAATTTAATAGGCTCATTGAGAGTTTAGACTTCTTGAGGGACAAATGGAGCCTTAAAAGCAGTAGTTTCTATCCCCCTGCTACCTTTTTTTGGTCAGAAGACACTACTGTTCATTTACGTTAACCTTTAGATGACCTTGGGAAGTAGCAGGTGATACAATGAAAGCTCTAAGCTGATTGACGGAACAGATTCAGTTCTAATTATCTCCTTTGATTCCTGCAAACGCTTTGCACTTCAGAATTAAGAGTTAATGAGAAAGAAAACCCAAGTGAAACAGAAGTGAACAATTTTCAAAAATCATCGCTCACTGAGAAGAATTTACTGTGCTTTTCATGAGCACATGGTGGTACAGTGGCTAAGTGCTCATCTGCTATCCCAAAGGTCGGGAGATGTGATAGTCTGCTTCCGTAAAAACTTACAGCCTTAGAAGCCCTGTAGTGCAGCTCTACTCTGTCCTATAGGGTCGCTATGAGTCAGAATCGACTGAAGGGCAACAGGTTTTTGTTTTTTTTTTTTTAATATTTTATTGTACTTCAGGTGAAGGCTTACAGAACAGATAGTTTCTCATGTAACAGTAACACACATGCTGTTTTATGACATTGGTTAACAACCCCAC
>NW_004444072.1:7585799-7650719 GCF_000243295.1 Trichechus manatus latirostris | reverse complement strand
TTTAAGTGACATTGACTACGCTCTTCTAATTGTGCTGTTATTCTCACTTAAGATGAAGGCTTACAGGACAAAATAGTCTCCCATTTAACAGTTACTACAAATGAGGGCAACAGGTTTTTTGTTTTTTGTTTTCTTTTTTTTTACACTTTTGACTATTTTCTGCTTCTCGAATCACCCTTTTCTTGCTTAAAATGATACCATAATTTTTTGGGTTTTCCCTCCCACCCGCTCTGGCTACTCCTTCTCAGTCTCCTTTGTTCTTGTTAGCAGCCCTTCAGTTGCTGGACTTATGGTAAGCTATGCACGATGGGATTGAAATCCTGTGATCCATAGGTTCTAATTGGCTGCTTTTCAGAAGTAGATCGCCAGGCTTTTCCTCCCAGTCTGCCTTAGCCTAGAAGCTCTGCTGAAACCTGTTCAGCATCATAGCAGCACACAGGCCTACACTGACAGATGCCTGGAGGCTACCCTTTAAATGCATTGGCCAGGAATCAGCCCCTGGTCTCCTGCATAGAAAGTGAAAATTCTACCACGGAACCACCACTACCCACCACTCTCCTTTACCTGCTCATTATTCTTTACCCAGGAACTAGTTTTTGTAGTAATTCAGGACTGCCCTCTCTTCACCCTAACTCTATGCTCTCCCCAAGTGAATTCGTTCAGTTATTCAAATCTCTGCCTTCAAACTGCCTTGTAATCACCATCAAATTGCATATGTATATCTGCTTCCCAGAGCCAGTGATGTGCTGGAGTCAGCTTGCACCCTTTTGTAAGAGCCAGTTGTGCAACACTCCTCCCAAGCCATGATCATAGCTTGAAACTGAATATTGTGTAAGTATTTACACCGTGGAGACTCGCTAATGCTACAAATCAGGACTTTTTTTCCTGGAGAGCCAGTTATTAAACATTTACTAGCATATTATTGCTAAACCCTTCTTCTCAGTTTCAGGCCCTTTGTTCAACTGCCTGATGTCCTCTCCATCTCCTTGTTTCAGAGGTACCACAACTTATCTAAACCATTAACTTGCCCCTTAAACTTGGACATCTTCAAAGTTCCCCAAGTGCCCATGTCAGTGAGAGGTATTGAACTGAGAAATCAGCAACCTACATGTTATTCCATGTATGACATCCAATCCTTCATCAGTCCCACCATCACCCATTGTCACCTATCCAATTAATTAGTCAACAAACCCTCTTAAATATTTCTCAAATCCACTCTCCGCCATCCTGCACCTACAATAATACTCTTCCTAGAAACTTGTATTTCTTTTTAACCGGTCTTTGTGATTTCATGGAACTGTGGCCCTTCTCCCTATTTCCTCTTTGCTGCTTCCATCGCAATCTCCCCCTTTTAGAAGGTGTTGCTTCTATTTGGCACCTGTTGTTAACAGAGAAATCCATGTCAGAGAGAAGACTAGAGAAACTTGGAGTTGCCGGGTATGAAAGCATAAAAAAGCAAACTTTCTCTTAATATAATTATTTTAAATTCACTATTAATATTATATTATTACTCGTTTAAAATCACTATTAATATTACATTATTACCCATTTAAAAAAAAAAAAAACTCTTGCTGTGGAGTTGATTCCAACTCATAGCGACCCTACAGCACAGAGTATAACTGCCCCACAGGGTTTCCAAGGAGTGGCTGGTGGATTCAAACTGCTGACCTTTTGATTAGCAGCTGTTATGGATTGAATTATGTCCCCCTAAAAATGTGTGTATCAATTTGGCTGGGCCATGATTCCCGGTATTGTGTGATTTTCCCATGTGTGGTAAATCCTGCCTCTATGATGTTAATGAGGGAGGATGGGCGGCAGTTGTGTTAGTGAGGCAGGACTCAATTTACAAGACTGGATTGTGTCCTGAGGCAATCTCTTGAGATAGAAAAGACAGAAGTGAGCAGTGAGACAGAGGGACTTCATACCATCAAGAAAGCAGTGCTGGGAGCAGAGTGCATCCTTTGGACCGGGGTTCCTGCGCAGAGAAGCTTCTAGTCCGGGGGAACACTGATGAGAATAAGGCCAACAGAAAAAGCCTTCCCCTGGAGCTGACGCCCTGAATTTGAACTTTTAGCCTACTTTGACTGTGAGGAAATAAACTTCTCTTCATTAAAACCATCCACTTGTGGTATTTCTGTTATAGCAGCACTAGATGACTAAGACGGCAGCTAAGCTCTTAACCACTGCACCACGATGGCTCCTTAATTATATTATTAAATCCCATCGCGTTGAGTCAATTCCAACTCCTAGCAACCTTATAGGACAGAGTAGAACCGCCCATACGGTTTCCAGCGAGCAATTGGTGGATTCAAACTGCTAACCTTTTGGTTAGCAGCCTTAAGGTATGATTAATAATAATAATAATAGCAGTCGTTCATTAAGTGCCTATGGAGTCCCTGCATGTTGCAAATGGTTAAGCACTTGACTGCTAACCAAAAGGTTGGAGATTTGAGTCCACCCATAGGTGCCTTAGAAGAAAGGCCTGCTAATGTACTTCTGAAAAATCAGCCACTGAAAACGCTACGGAGCACAATTCTACTCTGACATACATGGGGTCACCATGAGTCATTGTCAACTCAATGGCAACTGGTTTTATGACCCAACTGTTCAAAACCACAAAGCAAAGTAGGAATTATCATCCCTATTTTATAAATGAGGACATGGAGTCTCAAAAAGGTTAAGTAACTTTCATGGGGTCACACGATTGCTGAGTGGCAATGCTTGGATTCAGTCCTAGATCAATATTACTCCAAACTCATGCTCTTTCAACTATACATTTCTGCCTTGTCAACAAGCCCAAGGGACAGCATTGTTCCTGGTGTTGTAACAATCTTGGTTCAAGCCTGCTAGACATTTAGATTCATTTTGAATCTTTGTTCTCTGACCTCATCTCATAGCTAACTCCAACATTGAAACTTGTGTTTACCCATTCCAATTCTATCATGCCACTGAACATTGTAAAACTAGGTTTGGGGATAGAGTAGTTTCTTGGGACGTTTCTGGTTAAATAATATTAAATAAGTGCCTCTACACTTGCAGTATCTTCCCAGCGCTGTCCAGATGAGCAGGGTGCTAAATTTGAATGACATAAACACTGAGGATATAAGACAGGGGTTTTGCTGAAGACCTCTCCATGGCCTGAATAAACCTTAAGTCTTGCCATCTCCCTTTGCTCTGATGGTATGTTCCCGAAGAGCAACCAACCATTTGACTAATATTTATAGACTTCAGATTAAATGATGCTGGAAAAAGGAGAAAGTCTTAGATACGAAATTGTGGCATACTAGTCACTGGAAAAAAAGCTTTCCTATCTTAAGAGATTATTAATTTTGGTATAAACAAAGAAAAACATCAAAACAAATTCTCATGGCAAAATTTATTTACTAATTTTTCCAGAGACTCATCAGAGAAAATAGGCAAATGGCCACAGTCGGATCGTCAATAGTGACTCCTCCTCCTTTTGCATTCATTCATTCATTCATACATACATACATTCATTCATTCATCTAACATCTACTGAGAGCTCACTATGTACCAGACACTACTGTAGGTGTCAGGAGCACACATATGATTAAGACAAATATAGAGACAAAAATCTATGCCTTCAAAAAATGCACAGTCCAGTGAAGAAAACGGATACGTAAAGATGTGCCAAACACTGTGGTCAATGCTTCAAGAGAACTGTGTTTAGGTTGAACTTGATGGAGAAAGAATCAAGCCCTATACCTCCCTTGGGAAAAGAGTAGTCAAGGAAGGCCATTTTTAGAGTTGTATTCATTAAGGAAAACTTGGCTCTCATGGGCAAACCTGTTAATTGGTTATTGAAACAGAGAGAAAGAGGAAATAGAAGCTAGTGAGGAAAAAAAAAATGTAGTATTTCAGTTTAAGAATAAATTCTTATTGTCAACTTCCTTTTTTGTATATTTAATCATGGTACATCATTCTTTTTCTTTTAATTTTCTCTTCTGGTTATAAAATGGGACAATGACTCTATCTTCAAGAAAGTCCCTCATTTTTGTCCATAACCAGCATCCAGACAAAGGACTCATGCCTGAATTGCCTTGAGTACTCTCTCACTCACCCATCCACCTGTCCTTATATCTCACTAAGATTATCTCCCTTGAACACTCATATTACACACAAATAAGAGACAATTTTTTTACAATTATCTCATGCTTCTTCTTGTTGTTGTTAGGTGCTGTCTAGTTGGTTCCGACTCATAGTGACCCTATGCACAACAGAACAAAATACTGCCCAGTCCTGTGCCATCCTCACAATTGTTGTTATGATTGAGCCCATTGTTGCAGCCACTGTGTCAATCCATCTCACTGAGAGTCTTCCTCTTTTTCTCTGACCCTCTACTTTACCAAGTATGATGTCCTTCTCCAGGACCGGTCCCTCATGATAACATGTCCAAAGTATATGAGACCAAGTCTTGCCATCCTTGTTTCTAAGGAGCAATCTAGCCGTTCTTCTTCCAAGATAGATTTGTTCATTCTTCTGGCAGTCCATGGTATATTCAATATTCTTCACCAACACCATAATTCAAAGGCATCAATTCTTCTTCAGTCTTCCTTATTCATTGTCCAGCTTTTGCATGCATCTGAGGTGATTGAAAACACCATGGCTTGGGTCAGGGGCACCGTAGTCCTTAAAGTGACATCTTTGCTTCTTAACACTTGAAAGAGTTCTTTTGCAGCAGATTTGCCCAATACAATGTGTTATTTGATTTTTTGACTGCTGCTTCCATGGGCATTGATTGTGCCATTGATCATGCTTACGATGTACTAATAGGGATAATTATAACAAATTATAACAATGTAAAAATATTCTTTTAATTTTTGGCTATAAATTCTGATAAGGGGATATGTCATTTAGATATGCTATGGATATTCAGATGAAAACCTGGTGGCGTAGTGGTTAAGTGCTACAGCTGCTAACCAAAAGGTCGGCAGTCCGAATCCACCAGGTCTCCTTGGAAACTCTATGGGGCAGTTCTACTCTATTCTGTAGGGTCACTATGAGTCAGAATCAACTCGATGGCAACAGGTTTGGCTTAGTTTTTATGGGTATTCATAGTAGTATAAAAATATTACATTCATTCTTGTGCTTTAACCTAGCATTATAAAGAGCCCACTTTTTTAATTACTAGAGTCCCAAAGAAAGGTCATATTTGTGTTATCCAACATATCTTCAGCTATCACTTTAAATACTCATACCACAGTATAAACTCCTCTTTCTTCCTCCTCTCTTCCTCTGCTTCTCCCTCACTTTCTCCCTCTCCTCTCTTGCTGCCACCTCGGCTTCCTCTACATTCTCCTTCTTTCCATCCACCCACTCACCCGTCCATCCATCCATCCATTCATCCATCCATTCATCCATCCATCCATCCATGCATATAACAGATATATATTAGGTACCTACAGTGAATCACACCCACTGGAGACATAGTGGTGAATTATCCATGGCATCTGCCATCAAAAATATTACAGTCTAGTGAAAGAACAGGCAAGTGTTGAGGCAATTATAACAAATCCTGTTATAGCTAAGAAGGGTGTACTGATGAAGCACATAAGAGGGTTATCAGCAGAGTGATGAAGTACTTCGGAGGAAACGGTGTCTAAGCTTGGGGCTAAATAATGAGTGAAAGTTTGTCAGATACATGAGGGAGTTAGCTAAAAAGAGAAATAAAATGTATAGGATAACTATACAAACCTAAGAAACATGTAGTCAGTTTTGTTTAAAGACTGTCTCCCACTGTCCTAGTATTCCTCTAAGAATTGTGATTTCTGTAAGGCTCTCAACTGATATTTGCTACAAATTCACTTTCAGTTTAGACTTAGAAGTAGTTGTAGTATTTGTGTGTGTGTGCAGGGGGTGTTTGGTACACATACTCTTTAGCTACTTTCCATGAACAAGAAGAACAGATTCCACTTGAAAAGATCTTGTATTTGATAGCTTCATTAAAAATGATCATTGAGCCCACAACTTGAATCAAGTATTGAATTAGGTAAGATTTATATTAATAGAACCTCATCTTGCTGTCCACTTTACCCATAGCCACAAATCCTTTCAAGTACATTGGTTCCACTATAAGCAATTTTTCAAGTAAATAACAATTTTAACTAAGTGTTCTTGACTTGGAGGATCTTCACTACTTTACACATCTTTTTAACTCATTGTATGCTTTCATTTTACCTTTATTCCATTTATAATACCTTTTTGAAAATTTCTTCTATTCCGTCTTACTCTTCTTCTCCTTACTATTTATTTCTCTGTTATTCTCCAGTGCCATAAGCGACTTTCCACAGAGGTTTAATAAAATTTTCTCTGTTTTCCTGCAAGATTTTCCTTGAGATTTGCATCTTATAGCAGGTTCATAGTGAGCTAGTAAAGACTGCGATGAAGGACAGAATCAATAAATCCATATTTAAAGACCCAATAATGTACCACAATGCTACTCTTCCTTAAAACACAAACTCACTTCTAAAAACTATGCTGACCATGCATCAATACATGGGCCCATGTCATGATTTTGGAGTCTAAAACTTCAGTAAGCAGGTCCCTCACTCACAATAGATAGGAAATCATTGGATATTTCAAAAAGTCAATGTTCTTCATCAAGCTTATAAAAAAGAAGTTTGATGGACAGAAAATAATACATAAAAACATAAGGTGCACAGATTACTTATCAACATGAAGTATCAAAAACCTTTACTCTCATCATTTTCATGTAAATCTTCACAAAATATAGTGGAGGATGTAGGTTAGAGGAAAATAGGTTTTGGATTTGTAGAGCTGAAAGCCATTATTTGTTCCTTGTAGAAATCATCATTGTTAATTCTGTAAATACTATCAGTTCATTTCCTGAATGTCCTGGATTCCCCAAGCATGACTGGGTCTTATTTTTTTCTCTAGGCAACCATCTTTCCCTTCTTCACAATGCTGCCATCTTGCGTTCTTTTGTTTAGGATGAGTAGTCAGAAACCCAAAAGCAAAACTAAACAAACCTGTTACAGTTGAGTCAATTGTGACTCATAGTGACCCTATAGGCCAGAGCAGAACTCCCCGACAGGGTTTTCAAAGCTGTGAATCTTTACAGAAGCAGACTGCCACATCTTTCTCCCATTGAGTGGCTGGTGGGTTCCAACCACAGACCTTTTGGTTAGCAGCCCACTGCTTAACCACTGGGCCACCAAGTCTCTCCAATTAACTAAGGGTATAAAAAAAGATATTATTATTAAAGGAACAGAGACTTATCAAGTTACATCAGGGGAAGAAAAGGTATTATTGAAAAGGTACATGTGAAAAGAAACCATTGAACAACTAAAGCTTACCTATAAGAATGTACCTCTTTATCTAGTGCTCTTGCTCTCTCTCTTTCTCTCTCTTTCTCCGTAACTCTCCATGTCTTCCTCCCTCATCAATCTGCTTGAATTTACCCATCTTGCACATGAATCTATATGACCTATGTCTATGTGACCTCCTAGCTCCAGAGCCCATCACCAATTGACAACTTCCTTTTCCATCTCTTAGTTTATGTTTTTGGGAGTTAACATGATTGTCAGAGTTTATCTTTTCATGCTAGGCGACACAAGTCATAGGTCTCAGAAAATTTTATTCAGAGGCCATCCTGATCAAATCAGTCATGCCCAGGGGTGAGTAAGCCTTATATTTCCCTGCATATTTCATAGGAAAGAGAAATTCCTCCAGAGAGGAGCACGGGTTGGCAGCCACCCTGAAATATGTCAAAGTTCTCTACATTATCCATCAATATTGATACTTCATTTTTATCTCCAGTAAAGTAAGGTAGTGAGGTCTACAGTGCAGACACACACACACACACATTCACTTATTCACACACCCACCCACTCAAACATTACATTCACACACACACACACACACACACACACACACACACACACATATATATAATGTGTGAGTGCTATCCACACATAACCTTTTGGAAAATGCTTTTATTTTTTCTGAAATAAGAATAAAAAGCTGCATATTTTGTGAAAATATCACTGTGATTAGAAAAATTCATTTTTTGGAACTTTAGAGAAGAACAAGGCATTTCTGGCCCATGTACCTAAGACTTCACTTCTTTAAGGCAATTATAGGTGACAACAGTCTAAGAATACTTGTAAGTGTTTGAGGACCTTCAAAAGCAAGGCCATATATCATGTGACGGAAGTTATTTAGGAATGTTGTAGGCAGGAGGGAAGTGGACGTTTGGCAAAATTGGACTTAAAAACCCAAAAAACCCAAATCCATTGCAGTCGAGTTGATTCTAACTCATAGCGACCCTATAGGACAGAGTAAAACTGCCCCATAGAATTTCCAAGGAGCAGCTGGTGGATTTGAACTGCCGACCTTTTGGTTAGCGGCCGAGTTCTTAACCACTGTGCCTCCAGGGCCCCAAAATTGGGCTTAGAAGCCAGAAATGTAAACTTATACCACAATTTTCATATAAACATAAAACATATGGTATTTACCTCAAAGTATCAGTTCCCCTATTTTCTTTCACAAATCCTGTATATGTGTTCTAGTATTTTAGTGCCAATATGTGCGTGGGCACAGACTCTAGTCTACACAGCACACTGACTCTATGATTTGTAGGACAACCTGGGTCAATTGTCAAACGATCAGCTGTTCAGCTTTCATTCTTGTATTCAATGCTTAATACCCATGACAGCTAGAAGAGCTGATTTACCCTAAAACTGGTTGAATTGGTGATTCCCTACTAGACAAACTCAGCCTGTAAGACATCTTTTTTTCTTTCTTTCATCCTTCCTTCCTTCCTCCCTCTCTCCCTCTCTCCCTCTCTCCCTCCCTTCCTTCATTCCTTTCTTTTTTGCTGTGTTTCATTGGATGGCATGTAGACAGAAAACCCTGAGCAAGGAAAACTATGGCTTATACCTGAGCTTTACAGCATTAGTAGATATGCTTATCTTAAAGTCTCATGGTTGTATGAGAACTTTATTTGCTGCAGAATATTCAGTAGTTAACTATTTTACTACCTTGTGAATATATAACCATGTTACCCATCACTTACCTGATTTAACTCTCAGTGGTTTCCAAATCCTTGTTACAGGTTCATGATTGTCTCCAAGACATCTGTCCTACCTCATTTGATACCATTTTCCCCTGACTCTCCTATTGAACACCTTTTAGTCCTCGTCCCCCTATTCCTTGTACCTCTTGGCCTCTGCATATGCTGTTAACTATGCCTGTAACACTCTTATCTTTATCTGGCTAATTCTGAATTATCTTCAGTCTTCAACTTAGGTGCTATACTCCAAAGCCATCCTCTTACCCTCCTGATTGCCTAACTTTCCCACCTTCTTCTGCCCATCCCAACAGACTATTGCAGCTATTGATCCACCTTCATGACACTAGCCTGTTCTCCAGAAAACTGTGAGCTCCCTGAGGTCCAGAACAATATCTGTCTCCATCACCCCTATATCCCTGACCTCTAGCACAGTGTTTGACTAAAGGGTGCTTGGTGATTATTTTTTAAATTGGTAAATGAATGAAAAATATAAATGTATTTGAGATTGTTCATTGGATTTGAAAAATAAGTGGAAAAAACGCTTGTTTTAGAAAATGCTGTGTTGTTAGTAGCATGTAGCCAGAGTCTAAGACCAGACAACCTATTATTGATAATTTCTTTAGGGTAGGCTATCCTTCTTTGCATCACAGATTTGTCCGAGGGGAAGTTTTTCTTCTTCTTCAAAAAACGTTGTCTGGTTATTTGATATTTATATATTATAGGCACTAAGAACATGATCAAACCAAACCAAACCCACTACCGTCAAGTCAGTTCCAACTCACAGCGACACCATAAGGTTTCCAAGGCTGTAAATCTCTATGGAAGCAGACTGCCACATCTTTCTCCCACAGAGCTTCTGGTGGTTTTGAACTGCTGATATTTCAGTTAGCAGTTGATTGCTTTAACCACTGCGCCACCAAGGCTCCTTTAGAACATGGTAAATTACTCAATTTGAAAGGATTTCCCAATAAATTTTATACTTCAAAACTGTGGAATTTCTCAAAACTAATGTATTTTTTCATGATCAAATTAATTATGGTCTTTCACTTCTTTAGTTTTTCTTTTGAAGGTGAAGAAAAATCTTTCCACTGCATAGAAACCATTGTGAGACTTTTATTGTCTTCTCAAAGTAATGACACTTTCGAGAAAAGATAAAATGCTGAGTGATTACCTTTGTTGAAGAGAAAGAGAACAGCGTCATGATTGAATATCTCCT
The DNA here is from genome assembly GCF_000243295.1 of Trichechus manatus latirostris. Taxonomy (NCBI): domain Eukaryota; kingdom Metazoa; phylum Chordata; class Mammalia; order Sirenia; family Trichechidae; genus Trichechus; species Trichechus manatus. Next base: position 7,640,448 of record NW_004444072.1, on the reverse strand, counting down.
GGCAGACCTGACAGCTCTAAGCCATTACTGTTACTCAGAGTACGCAGACCAGGGCGTCCATTTAAATTCTGGGCTTTTCTCGCCTCACATTAATTCCAAAATCAACAAGTAGCTGAAGAAAAGATTGTCTTTCTTGTGAAACTATCCAATAATTTTAAGGTTTTTAGAGGGGGTAACCTGTCTCCATCACCCCTATATCCCTGACCTCTAGCACAGTGTTTGACTAAAGGGTGCTTGGTGATTATTTTTTAAATTGGTAAATGAATGAAAAGAGTCTTGTTTGTCTGAAGGACTTCAATTTGTACCACCAAGCATTTATTAAGTACCTACTTGATGTTATCACAGGTTGTGTTCCCTGGAAAGCAGACTAAGGTGAAGGTTAGAATGAAGAATGTTTATTAGGGAGTGATCTGAAGACAGCACTGTGGAAGACAGAAGAGGAAGAGATTGGGGAGAGGAAGAAGTTGAATTGTAATGCAGGCCCAAAGACAACCTTGGATGATCCTATGGTGAGTTCTAGAGCTAGAATGGCCTAAGTTGTGCAAGTTATCCCAAGTTGGTCCCAGATGATGAGACTTGTTTATTATCACATTGATCAGTCATTGGATAAGGTCCAAAAGGAAGGGGAAAAATGCTGAGCAAGGCACCTCCCTGTAGCTGAGACAATGCCCAAAAGGGCTGCCAGCTGAAGGTAGTTGATAAATGAAGTATCTATAGAACTTGCTATGAGTCAGAATTAACTCCACAACAACAGGTTTGGTTTTTTTATAGAACTCTAGGAGCCCTGGTGGTGCAATGTTAAGAGCTCACCTGCTAACCAAAAGGTCGGTAGTTCGAATCCACTGGCCATTCATTGGAAACCCAATGGGGCAGTTCTACTCTGTCCTATAGGGTTGCTATAAGTCGTAATCGACTCGACCGCAATGGGTTTGGTTTGATTTTTCTAGGGATTTGGGCAACAAGTCTAACAATGTAGGGAGTTCTGGGTAACTCATCACAAGTAGGCATTGAAAATAAAATAAATGAGACATACTAACTTTACTGAGATTTCACATTATAAACAAGGAGATAGACCTAGTAGGACTCAGAGATAAAAAGAAATATTTTGACACTAAGACAGACTAAGAAGAAGGACCTGGTGGTCTACTTCTGAAAAGAATTAGCCAGTGAAAACTTTATGAATAGCAGTGAAACATTGTCTGATATAGTGCTGGAAGAGGTGCCCCTCAGGTTGGAAGGCACTCAAAAGACAACTGGGGAAGAGCTACCTCCTCAAAGTAGAGTCGACCTTAATGATATGGATGGAGTCAAGCTTTTGGGACCTTCATTTGCTGATATGGCACGACTCAAAATTAGAAGAAACAGTTGCAAACTTCCATTAATAATCAGAACATGGAATCTACGAAGCAGGAATCTAGGAAAATTGAAAATCATCAAAAATGAAATAGAATGCATAAACGTCAATATCCTAGGCATTAGTGAGCTGAAATGGACTCACTCACTATTGGCCATTTTGAATCGGAAAATCATATAGTCTACTTTGCTGGGAATGACAACTTGAAGAGGAATGGCATTGCATTCATCGTTAAAAAGAACATTTCAAGATCTCTCCTGAAGTACAATGCTGTCAGTGATAGGATAATATCCATATGCCTACAAGGCAAACCAGTTAATATGACTATAAGTCAAATTTACACACCAACCACTAAAGCTAAAGATGAAAAATTTGAAGACTTTTACCAACTTCTGCATTCTGAAATTGATCAAACATGCAATCAGGATGCATTGATAATTACTGGTGGTTAGAATGTGAAAGTTGGAAACAAAGAAGAAGGATCAGCTGTTGAAACATATGGCCATAGTGACAGAAACGCACTGGAGATGTCATGATAGAATTTTGCAAGACCAACAACTTCTTCATTGCAAATACTTTTTATCAATAACATAAATGGCAAGTATACATGTGGAGCTCACCAGATGGAATACACAGGAATCAAATTGACTACATCTGTGGAAAGAGATGTTGGAAAAGCTCAATATCATCAGTCAGAACAAGGCCAGGGTTAGACTATGGAAGAGACCATCAATTGCTCATATGCAAGTTCAAGTTGAAACTGAAGAAAATTTGAACAATTTCACAAGAGCCAAAGTATGATCTTTAGTATATCCCACCTGAATTTAGAGACCGTCTCAAGAATAGATTTGATGCATTGAATGCTAATGACCTAAGACCAGATGAGTTGAGGAATGACAATAAGGGCATCATACATGAAGAATGCAAGAGGTCATTAAAAAGATAGAAAAGAAAGAAAAGACCAAAATGGATGCCAGAAAACTCCAAAACTTGCTCTTGAACATGGAGTAGCTAAAGCAAATTGAAGAAATGAAGTGAAAGAGCTGAACATAAGATATCAAAGCAGCTCGAGAAGAAAAAGTAAATCATTATAATGATGTGTGCCAAGACTTGGAGTTAGAAAATCAGAAGGAAGAATATACTTGGCATTTCTCAAGCTGAAAGAAATGAAGAAAAAATTCAAGCCTCAAGTTGCAATACTGAAGAATTCTACAGGGAAAATATTAAACGACACAAGAAGCATCAAAAGAAGATGGAAGGAATACACAGAGTCACTATACCAAAAAGAATTGGTCAACATTCAGCCATTTCAGGAGGTAGCATATGATCAGGAACCGATGTTACTGAAGGAAGAAGTCCAAGCTGCCTTGAAGACATTGGCAAAAAACAAGCTCCAGGAACTGACAGAATACCAATTAGATGTTTCAACAAACAGATGCAGTGCTGGGAGTGCTCACTAGTCTATGCCAAGAAATGTGGAAGACAGCTACTTGGTCAGCCCACTGGAAGACATCCATATTTATGTCTATTCCAAAGAAAGGTGATCTCACCAAATGTGGAAATTATTGAACAATATCAGTAATATCACACACAAGTAAGATTTTGCTGAAGATTCTTGAAAAGCAGCTGCAGCTTTACATCAACAGGGAACTTCCAGAAATTCAAGCCAGGTTCAGAAGAGGACGTGGAACTAGGGATATCTTTGCTGATGTCAGATGGATCCTGGCTGAAAGCAGAGAATACCAGAAAGATGTTTTCCTGTGTTTTATTGACTTACGCAATGGCATTCGACTGTGTGGATCATAAAAATTATGGATAACATTGTGAAGAATGGGAATTCCAGAACACTTAATTGCATTGGTGAGGAACCTATACGTAGACCAAGAGGCAGTCATTCGAAAAGAGCAAGGGTATATTGCGTGATTTAGAGTCAAGAAAGGTGTGCATCAGGGTTGTATCTTTTCACCATACTTATTCAATCTGTATGCTGAGCAAATAATCCGAGAAGCTGGACTATATGAAGAAGAACAGGGCATCAGCATTGGAGGAGGACTCATTAACAACCTTCATTATGCATATGACACAACCTTGGTTACCAAAAGTGAAGAGGACTTGAAGCACTTACTGGTGAACATCAAAGACTACAGCCTTCAGTATGGATTACACCTCAACATAAAGAAAACAAAAATCCTCACAACTGAACCAATAAGCAACATCATGATAAATGGAGAAAATATTAAAGTTGTCAAGGATTTCATTTTACTTGGGTCCACAATCAACACCATGGAAGCAGCAGTCAAGAGATCAAAGGCCACATTGGATTGGGCAAATCTGCTGCAAAAGACCTCTTTAAAGTATTAAAAAGCAAAGATGTCACCTTGAAGACTAAGGTGTGCCTGATTCAAGCCATGGTGTTTTCAGTTGCCTCATATGCATGTGAAAGCTGGAGAATGAACAAGGAAGACCGAAGAAGAATTGACGCCTTTGAATTATGGTGTTGACGAAGAACATTTAATATACCACGGACTACCAAACGAACGAACAAATCTGTCTTGGAAGAAGTACAGCCAGAATGCTCCTTAGAAGCAAGGATGGTGAGATTTTATTTCACATACTTTGGACATGTTATCAGGCATCAGTCCCTGGAGGACATAATGCTTGGTAAAGTAGAGGGTCAGCAAAAACAAGGAAGACCCTCAACAAGATGCATTGACACAGTGGCTGCAACAATGGGTTCAAACATAGCAACAATTGTGAGGATGACGCAGGACTGGGCAGTGTTTCCTTTTGTTGTACATAGGGTCACCATTAGTCGGAACCAACTCGACGACACCTAACGACAACAACATCACTTCAAATTGAAGTTAGGTGATAGTTTTGATCACATGGATATTTTAGTCATAGAATGTAAAAGCTTGAAAAAAATGGAAGAATCTGGCAACATTGGGTCCACTTTCCCTCATGGCACACTATCAGCTGAAGTTAAGTAACAAACACACTCTTTATATTTTACATACTCTTCAATCCTCCAAAGTCTCTAACACTGTCTATAAATATATATCTAGCCCACCCTAGGCTACTGTGTTACTTCCCTCACCCCTCTCTATAGGCTCTTGCATTGGTAACCTTCATTCTTTCCAACACCATCATTTCATGGATTAAGAAACCCTCCTCAGGTCCCTATAGTTTGTTTGTACCTCAGATGAACTCCAGGTCACATTGTCATAATTTTAATTAATATTGTACAGGAATCTCATTATTACAACTAGACTATAAAGTTTTATAATGTTATCTATCGATGTATAAAAATTTACCCCAAGACTTAGAGCCTTAAAACAATAAATGCTTATCTCAGATAGTTATTGTGGATTAGAAATTTGGGAGTGGCTTAGTTGGGTAGCTCTGATTTGGGATCTCTCATGAAGTTGCATTTAGAATTTTGGTCATGGTTGCAGCTATCAGAAGGCTTGACTGTGACTAGAGGTTCTATTTCCAAAGTGTCTCATTCACATGCCTGGCAAGTTGATACTGGCTGTTGGGTTAAAGTCTCAGTTCCTCACCATGCTTCTTGAGTGTCTTCACAGCATGGCAGCTGGCTTCCCCCAGACTGTGTGACCCAAGCTCTCAGCAGAAGCTACTTTGTCTTTATGACAATGCCAGTGTCAATGTCACACTTTGTCATTTGCACAATATCCTGTTGGTTACCCAGGTCAGTCCTATTCAGTGTGGGAGGGGTCTACACAAGGATGTGAATATCTGGAAACAAGACTCGCTAGGGACCATATTGGAGGCTGGCTACCACACATTAAGATGGGGCTGTGTTACTTTCCTGTATTTCTTCATCAGAGAGCACCATATATGTCAAGTTACTGGTGAGTTCCTTTTCCAGTTCTCCATGCCTACCTCGCAGGGTTTAATTGACTTTCATATAGTAAAAATGTGATCACATTTTATAAAATCATTCCAAAATTTTTAATTTTAGCAGTCATCTATGACCAGCATTAAAAAATGCATATAAACATAAATGTGTTTTTAAAATATATAAATATTGAGCCAAAATTTCAAAAATAAAACTCACTGAGAGAGCTGATACTGCCACTGAATTATCACTTGCTTTGTTCTATCAGTTAAATCCAAGTCTCACTCAATCTACTTCCAAGTGGCCAGTGAATGAGTTCAAATTTCTTATGAATTATATTCTCTAATTAGCATAGCTCCTGATACTGCACTAAGTATCAGCATTCATGAAAGGAAAATAAAGAAAAACATGATCTTTTATTTCGAATACATAATCTGTGTATAGATTCTAAAGCAGTTTCGCAGCTGGAGACAGACTGGTTATTTGTTTGCTGTGATTTTATAATCGTAAATATGAATTGTGAGGGCTACCACTATGTCAGACTAGCCATAATAATGTCCGTCTGCATAAAAGCTCCCTACCACAAAGGTGAGTGTTTACCTTTTGAAAATGCTTTTACAGGAGGCTGTGGGTAGCCATTTACAATAGGAAGGCCAGTTGATCAGATAGAAGCAAAACTAATGAAAAGCATCATGGAAGTGACAGCAAGATTAATTAAGTTCCTCCAGTCATATTCACGTGTGGCTGTGCAGAGTTCCTTTGGGTATTCATGGTGACAAATACTATAGATTTCCAGATCTGACACTTTTGAGTCAAGGGTAAAAATCACTGTTGGTCATTTTACCCACCAAAAGGATCAGAGATGAGCCCTCACGATTATTATTATGTTTGAGCAAAGCCCAGATGAAATTGAGATATAATTAAAAGAATGTTGAAACTGTACTGTTTTGTTTTCTGTTTACACATTTCCTTTTTATATTTTAGACATTTTGACAGAGAAAGCCAAACAAATTTCCATCTACTGTATTTGGCTGGAGGCATAGAATTATGCACACTTGAAAACACTTTCAATTATTTCATGAATTCTTACAGCATTGGGGTAGAGTTGCACTGTCTCTCTGCTCACTCTATATAGTTATTATTACAGTATACATAAAAATGGAATGTCTATGACCTAAAGCATCCAAATTTACTACAGGTATAGTCAATTTATCTTGAAGGATCTTTTTTTAAGGCAAAGGAAGAAATTCAATATACTGCTATTTTCTTCTTCCATTTTGCTTGCAAGCACATTTGTTGTGGGGCTGGAGTGAGGGGGAGCTGATTCTCAAATAGCTGCCCAGGAACCATAAATGAATTTTATTTTAAGAAAAATTGGAAATCTCTGGAGTGTATAGGATCTTTCAACCTGCTACACAAGATGTATTAACTCATGTTATTGTGTCACCAAATGTCTTCAAAAACATATTATTACATTTCTGTCCTTGGAAACACTTTGAAGTTCATTCATGTATTCATTCAGCAAACACTTCCTACATTATTTGTCAAATAAAGTGCAAATCCTTTAACCTGGAATAGGAGACCGCCTCAGTTTGACCTCTATGCTTTCCTCTCCAACCTTACTTTGCATGAAGATCTTTTATGAGTCTTGCTCTTTAATCATTCTAATTTGTTCTTGATCTCCCAGACACATCATTTATAATCATTTTATGTCACTTGTCCAAGTTCTCTGCAATAATTCAACCTGGGCCAATATTAAGAATTGGGCTTTCATTCTACCTCTTCCCCGAGGCTTTCCAGGATTTCCTGAAGCCCATAATAATTTCATCTTTTTCCAAACCCTTCATACATGTTAGAGACAACTCATTTATATTACCTTTGTTTTTACTTACATTTTTCGCTCTTTGAGTCACCTCCTCAAGTAAGATACTAAGTGTTTTGAAAAGCAGGTCAGTAGTTTATACATTAGAGTTCAGTACCTTGCTGTAATAGGATCCCCACATTTTTCTTGCCAGTGACCATGAATTTTATAAGTGAGGCACTGATGTATGTGTTCTGGGGGCTACCAGGCTTAGGACATGGTGTCCATCTATTTCAGAAAACAGCATCTACATAAGTAAAAATCAAGAGACCAGAATTAAGCTTATAAAAATATAGACAAAAATATACATAACTTTCTGGAACGGGTTTAGGGAAAAAAAAACAAAAAGCAAAAAGAAAGGCTGGTGTGGGAGAGATGCAAGAGCCCTTATAAGTTTATGATGCTTCCTGGTGTAAGGGGATCGGGACTGTTAAGCAGTCAGGGCAAATGCACTAATAAAAGCCACCTAGGAGAGTAGCTAATTGAGGATCTTCTGCTGAACCACCCTCTGCCTCAAGTCTCTGTTCTTGACTCTGATACTTGGGTCCCACATTGGCCTCTTGACCCCCATCCACCCACATAATTTCTGATCTGTGTCTTGCCTGATGGCTGGCTAGCTCTCTGATTCCTGGCTGGTCTTTCCTCAAAGATTTGGAATCTCTCTCTGCCCTAAGATTGTTTTTGGTTTCTCGTCATTGCCCATGTAATTGTGACCCTTGTCTCTTGCTTGCTGCTTCCTAAACCACTGACAATGTCTGATATTAATGGTATGCTCCAGTCACGACCCCAATATGCCATGCTTCTGGGGTACATTTCTGCTACATTTTGGAGTATATTAAAATATTTAAGAACTAACATTTCTCTAAAATTTTCTGTGATTCCAAAGAGCCTTCAGTCTATTTGAAGGATATCACCAACTGAACAGACCATCGAAATGCAGTCTGATAAATACACTAATATTGTGGTGGTTGTTAGTTGCCATTGAGTTGGCGTCAACTCATGGCAACGGTAAACATAACAGAACAAAATGTTCTGTGCCATCTTCATGATCACTGGTATGTTTGAGTTCATTGTTGCAGCTATGATGTCTGTCTATATTATTGAGGATTTTCCTGATTTTCACTGACCCTCTGCTTTATCTAGCATAATACAGTAATCAACAACAACAACAAAATCCGTTGCTGTCATAGCGTCACAGTGACCCTATAGGACAGAGTAGAACTGTCCCATAGGGTTTCCAAGGAGCGGCTGGTGAATTTGAACTGCAGACGTTTTGGTTAGCAGCCGAGCTGTTAACCACTTTGCCACTAGGGTTATATAAAAAGTATCAGGCGCTCATTACAGGAACACATGAGCCAGATAAGTCCAGAGAAGCCTTCCTAGAAAACAAACTGAGAAGTTTTATATGGTGAATAAAATGGCTAGACAAATAACCTGTCTACCTACCTGTTGCCATTGAGTCAATTCTGACTCGTAGTGACCCAATAGAACAGAGTAGAACTGGCCCATAGGGTTTCCAAGGAGTGGCTGATGGACTTGAACTGCCGACCTTTTGGTTAGCAGCTGAGCTCTTTACCACTGCACCACCAGGACTCCTAGACAAATAAAGGGGACTAGAAATGGGCATTCCTTGTAGAATATTATTTCAAATGTTCCGTAGGATCAGGATGGAACATCACCTAGAGGTAGATGATTTATGAGAAATTCATTGACTTAAGTATTTACTGCATGCCTCCTATGTGTTAGGCAGTGCTTGCGACACTGGATATAGCATGAACATGGCAAACATGACCCTGCCCTCATGACCATTCTATTGGAGGGAGAGAGGCAATAAACACGAAACCCATGAATGAATGAGATTAAGTATGCTTAGTTTCTTTCCTCTGCATGAGAGAAGGAATAAAGAGGTTCCAAATCCTACCAGATACGATGAAATATGGAAACTCTTAGAACGTAAGCTCCACACAGACAGAGATTTCTGTAGTTTCATCACTAACCTTCAGTACTTGGAACATGGGTACTCAATCACTATTTTTTAAATGAATAAGTGTTTCGAAGCCACAGCCAACTCCAAGATAAGGATTATGAGAGGGCTTTCAATGCCATTTACTAAATATTATAAAAGATCCCCTACTAACTGGCTACCAGAATAGACAGGGGCCAGATATATAAGGGATTTGTTGGATGTCTTCAAATTCAAGGAAATCCAGATAGATAGAATTTTGGAAGATTGTGGTATTTTATAGGGTTTCAATTCTTATCACAATGTAAGCACTTATATTTTTTTGTAGGCAATTAAATTTTCCAGACAAGATCATATGGCCCCCAGCCATTTAATTTTCATGGAAGCATCAAGTGAGAATATGGGAATAAAAATGATTTGTGAGTTTATAGCAGTGTCTACATGATCTAAATAATTCTGGTCAAAACACAGATAACTTGAACTAGGTATTTGTTCTCATGTAAATAAATTACTTATTGTTTGATGGAATTTGTCCACTTTTCAAATTGTTTGACATTGGGTGATGGTATATTAGACAATGGTCTAATGGTATATTAGACAATGGTCTAATACATACGATGGCATATTAGATAGAAGCAAACTCAGGCTTAAAATATACAGCTTTCACTCATATGTCATTCACGTGTCAACAAATTATTATGTTTTCAACAAATACTCAATCACCAAACACCCACATACTTGGCCTCTTGCTCCTATAATGTTCCAGTCCTCAGTGCTGACCCTTTTATCTTTTTTCCATCTATAGTCCCTTAATCCTATCATCCAGGCTCATGGCTTTGTTATCTATAAAATGATGACTTCCAAGTTTAAATATTTAAAGCCCACACCTATACAAACAAACTGCTTATGGAACATTTCCACTTAGATTCCTAATAGGAATTGCAAACTAAATATGCCCCATTGACATCCCTTTATTCCCACCCCAAAATGCTTTCCCACAGTCTTCTCTCGATCAGCTAGTGGCAAGGCTATCCTTTCAATTGCTCAGCCACCAAAGCTTGGCCAACCCGTCATTCCTTTACTTTCTGTTGGTCCTATCTTAACAGATGTACAGAATATGGCCACTTTTTTTTTTTTCTTTTTTACTATCTTTGCTGCTCCTACTATGATCCAAACCACCATCTCTTTTCTAGATTATTACAAAAGCTTCCGAAGCGATCATCTTGTATCTGTCCTTGCTCCGTTCTGGCTCTTCTCCAAACATCAGCCATAGCGAACCTGTTAAAATATGTCAGATTATGGCAAGATTTCCCTTATAAGTCAGAGGAAAAGTCAAAGTCCTTATAATGGCCTACAAAGTGTACTGGATTTGGCTTCATGTTACCTGTTTGAATTCAGCTCCTAGTTTGCTCTTCAGTACCTACTCTGCTCCAACACCTTGGCCTTATTGCTCATTCTTGAACCCATCAGGCATGCTCCGCCTTAGGCTCTTTGATCTTTTTTCAATGTTCTTTAGCCAGCACCTAGGACAATGCCTGACACATAGTAGGCACTCAAAAAATACTCAATTATTCAATAAATTTTGAATGAATATAAATGAATGAATTCATTTGTTAAATGACTGATTTGCATGAGGTGATGAAGATAAACCATTTGTATTAGGTCATGTCTTCATTTGGGAGACAGCAACTTAAAGACATTCTCACACTATGCTTCAGTGCTATATGTTGTCGTCCTTGTTAGGTGCCTTCAATCCTGACTCAAGTCATTCCTGACTCACAGTGACCCGTATGTAATAGAAGAACCTTTGCTTGGTCTTATGCCATCCTCACAACAGTAGTATGTTTGAACCCATTGTTGCAGCCACTGTGTCAATCCATCTTGTTAAGGATCTTCCTCTTTTTTGCCGACCCTCTACTTTACCGAGCATAATGCCCTTCTCCAGGGACTGGTCCCTCCTGATAACACGTCCAAAGTATGTGAGATGAAGTCTCAACATTCTCGTTTCTAACGAGCATTCTGGCTGTACTTTTTTTAAAGACCAGTTTACTTGTTCTTCTGGCAGTCCATGGATTATTCAACATTCTTTGCCAACACGTTAATAGAAATTCATCAATTCTTCTTTGTTTTTCCTTTTTCATTGTTCAGCTTTTGCATGCATATGAGGCAATTGAAAATACCACAGCTTGGGTCATGTACACTTTAGTCATGAAAGTGACATCTTTGCTTTTTGAGATTTTAAAGAAGTCTCTTGCAACAAATTTGCCCAGTGCAATATGTCTGTCTTGGTTATCTAGTGCTGCTATAACAGAAATACAGCAAGTAGATGGCTTTAACAAAGAGAAATTTGTTCTCTCAAAGTCTAGTAGGCTACAAGTCCAAATTCAGGGTGTCAGCTCCAGGGGAAGGCTTTCTGTCTCTGTAGGGTCTGGAGGAAGGTCCGTGTCATCAATCTTCCCCTGGTCAAGGTGCTTCTCTGCAGAGGAACCCCGGGTCCAAAGGACATGCTCTGCTCCCAGTGCTGCTTTCTTGGTGATATGAGGTTCCCAACTCTCTGCTTGCTTCCCTTTCCTTTTATCTCTTGTAAGATTTGCAGATTTGCCCAGTGCAATGCCTCTTGATTTCTTGTCTGCTGTTTCCATGGGTGTTGATTGTGGATCCAAGTAGAATGAAATCCTTAACTTCAGTCTTTTCTCTGTTTATCATGGGGTTGCTTACTGGTCCAGTTGTGAGGATTTTTGTTTTCTTTATGTTGAGGTGTAATCCATACTGAAGGCTGTAGTCTTTGATGTTCCTCAGTAAGTGCTTCAAGTTCTCTTCACTTTCAGCAAGCAAGATTGTGTCATCTGCATATCGCAGGTTGTTAATGAGTCTTCCTCCAATGCTGATGCCCCCACTTCTTCATATAGACCAGTTTCTCGCATTATTTGCTCAGCATACAGATTGAACAGGTATGGTGAAAGCATGCTACCCTGATGCACACCTTTCCTAACTTTAAACCACGCAGTATCCCCTTGTTCTGTCTGAACAACTGCCTATTGATCTGTGTACAGGTTCCTCATGAGCGCAATTAAGCGTTCTGGAATTCCCATTCTTTGCAATGTTATCTATAATTTGTTATGATCCACACGGTCAAATGCCTTTGCATAGTCAATAAAACACAGGTAAATATCTTTCTGGTATTCTCTGCTTTCAGCCATGATCCATCTGACATCAGCAATGCTATCTCTTGTTCCATGTCCGCTTCTGAATCTGGCTTGAATTTCTGGCAGTTCCTTGTCGAGGTACTGCTGCAACCATTTTTGAATGATCTTCAGCAAAATTTTACTTGTGTGAGATATTCATGATATTGTTCAATAATTACCACATTCTGTTGGATCTCTTTCTTTGGAATGGGTACAAATGTGGATCTCTTCTAGTTGGTTGGCCAGGTAGCTGTCTTCCAAATTTCTTAGCATAGATGAGTGAGCGCGTCCAGTGCTGCATCTGTTTTTTGAAACATCTCAGTTGGTATTCTGTTAATTCCTGGATGCTTGTTTTTCACCACTGCATTCAGTGCGACTTGGAATTCTTCCTACAGTACCATTGGTTCTTGATCACATGCTACCTCCTGAAATGGCTGAATGTCCACCAATTCTTTTTGGTACCGTGACTCTGTCTATTCCTTCTGTCTTCGTTTGATGCTTCCTGCATTGTTTAATATTTTCCTCATAGAATCCTTCACTACTGCAACTTGAGACTTGAATTTTTTCTTCCATTCTTTCAGCTTGAGGAATGCTGAACATGTTCTTCCCTTTTGGTTTTCTATCTCCAGCTCTTTGCACACGTCATTATAATACTTTACTTTGCCTTCTCACGCTGCCCTTTGAAATCTTCTGTTCAGTTCTTTTACTTCATCATTTCTTCCTTTTGCTTTAGCTTCTCGACGTTCAAGAGCAAGTTTCAGAGTGTCTTCTGACATCCATTTTGGTCTTTTCTTTTTTTCCTGTCTTTTTAATGACCCTTTGCTTTCTTCATGTGTGATATCCTTATTGTCATTTCACAATTTGTCTGGTCTTTGGTCATTGGTGTTCAATGTGTCAAATCTGTTCCTGAGATGGTCTCTAAATTCAGCTGGGATATACTGAAGGTTGTATTTTGGCTCTCGTGAACTTGTTCTAATATTCTTCAGCTTCAACTTGAACTTGCATATGAGCAATCGATGGTCTCTTCTGCAGTTGGCCCCTGGCCTTGTTCTGACTGATGACATTGAGCTTTTCCATCATCTCTCTCCACAGAGGTAGCTGATTTGATTCCTGTGTTTCTACCTGGCGAGGTCCATGTGTATAGTTGCCATTTATGTTGTTGAAAAAAGGTATTTGCAAGGAAGAAGTCACTGGTCTTACAAAATTTTACCATGCTATCTCTGGCATTGTTTCTATCACCAAGGCCATATTTTCCAACTACCAGTCCTTCTTCTTTGTTTTCCTCTTTGGCATTCCACTCACCAGGAATTATGAGTGCATCCTGATTGCATGTTTGATCAATTCAGACTGCAGAAGTCGGTAAACGTCTTCAGTTTCTTCATCTTTGGCCATAGTGCTTGGTGTATGAATTTGAATAACATTTGTATTAACTGGTCTTCCTTGTAGGCATATGGATATTATTCTATCACTGACAGCGTTGTACTTCAGCATAGATCTTGAAATGTTCTTTTTGACAATGAATGTGACTCCATTTCTCTTCAATTTGTTATTCCAGGCATAGCAGACCATGTGATTGTGCAATTCAGAGTGGCCAATACCAGTCAATTTCAGCTCACTGATGCCTAGGATATCTATCTTTATGTGTTCCTTTTCATTTTGGATGACTTCCAAGTTTCCTATATTAATACTTCATACATTCCATGTTCCTATTATTAATGGTTGTTTGGAGCTGTTTCTTCTCATTTTGAGCTGTGCCACATCAGCAAATGAAAGTCCCGAAAGCTTGACCCCATTCATGTCATTAAGGTTGACTCTACTTTGAGGAGGCAGCTCTTCCCCAGTCGTTGAGTGCTTTCCAACCTGAGGGGCCCATCTTCTGGCACTTTACAAGACAGTGTTCTGCTGCTATTCATAAGATTTTCACTGGTCAATTTTTTCAGAAGTAGACCACCAGGTCCTTCTTCCTAGTCTGTCTTAGTCTAGAAGCTCCGCTGTAACCTGTCCACCATGGGTGACCCGGCTGGTATTTGAAATACCAGTGGCATAGCTTCCAGCATCATAGCAACACGCAAGCAACCACAGTACAACAAACAGACAGACGTGTGGGGCACGCTGGAAGTCATGTGCATTGGATAAAACTGTATTGCTGCAATCCAGATAAGAGATGAAGGTGGTCTGAATCAAGGCTCAAGGGTAGGCAAAGGAAACCACAACTAGGCTAAGCTAACTACTGCCAAATTACTGCTATATACAGCTATGAGAACTTGAAAGGACAAACAAGCTTACAAACTCTGGCCTGCAGTACCACCTGGCATCTTTATTGCATGGAATTTAAGAACAGCTGCTGCTAAGCATGGACAAATTCAATTTGTGTAAACACTTTGCACAAAACATTATCAACCTCAAAGAGCTGACTGCAGGCACATAGAAAAGTATGATGTTTTACACACAACACAGTTGTACTCAATATGTTCATTCATTCTTTTGCCAAATATTTATTGAGTAGCAACAGGTGTCAGGTACCTTTCTAAGGATTGTGGATACAGTTGCAAACAATAGACAAAATCCCCTGTCCTCATAGAGATTACATTCTAGTGAGAAGAGAGAGAAAATAAGCCAATCTAGTCAAAAATAGTATGCCAGATGGTAATAACTACTGTGGAGAGAAATAAGGGAGGAAAGATTAGAAAATGCCAGGGTAGGGGTGAAGGCAGTATAAAACCATGAAATGGAGGAGCAGGAAAGAGAACACTGGTAAACTCGTTCATGAACAAGTTTTGAAGGAGATGAGGGACCAAGGGCAGCTATCTGGATATTAGAGCAGAGGGGAAATTCTTACCTTATCCTGAGGTTTTAACCTAAAATACGTAACTGGGTGTCCCTTGTTTTAATAGTGAAAAGTATATTTCTATGTGGCAAGCAGGTTGATGGCCATGGCTGGATCCAGATGAAGTGACCTGATTCCTTCTCAGAAGCCCCAGCTGCTCCCAGCTCCTTAGAGCCAGATTAAGGTCAAGGGTGTGAATCAAGTCCTTTCCTGGAAGCTGCTGGGTCATCCCCTTGAGCTGTATATGGGAGCATCTCTCAGGCACAGATGTTCACAACCCACAGGTTCACAACCCACATCTAGCCAATATCAGCTGTGTCTTCACTTAGTTGCTTTTCTGTTTGAAAAAAAAAAAGTTGCATTTTTTTCTTTATAAAAATAACATATTCAAATAAAGTAATTTTAAGTGGAACAGAAAGAAGTATAAAATTAAAATAACAATCACTTACCGTTTCCTATCCAGAGATACACGACATTTGTATCTGAGGTCTTGACATTCCAGATAGCACTTAATTGAGGCAGGGGGAGATGTGGTGTTATACACCTTTAAATAAAGAGGACATCATTCTCTTTTTGATTGAATAGCATTCTACTGTAGATATAACACTCAATCGACTCTTGAATGTTGTGTCTTTTGGAGGCTACATAGTGCTCTTTTGGGTTTAAGCCTCGATCAATAGATCAGGCAAGGTTTTGGCATGTTCTATTACTGACTTTTCTCTGCTTGTACATTTGTGACATATATATATATATATATATATATAATTTTTTCCTGGAACATGCAATGACATCATTTTATTGGGAAAGACCTTTACTAGAATCATTATAAATGGCAAACTTATTTGAGTAAAGAAATCTGTTGGAGAGATCGAACATACATACAAAGAGAAAGACAACTGCTCTTTATTATCCTATTATTGAGAAAGTTGCTTAACATCTCTGAGCCTCAGGCTCTTCATTTGTGACCTTCATATCACCACCTTTATATCTCAGGTTGTTTGTAAGAAAGATGACTATGTGGAAGTACCTTGTAACTGTAAAATGACATGCAAATGTAAGGGTGTTATTAATTTATGATGACAGTCCTTTAGTGTCTCAGTTCTGCTCTGTTTATAACTCAACTCTCAATGCTCTCATCTCCCAACTACAGGAACTCAAAAGGACCAAAAACTCTAACATTAAACGACAGTGCCCCCTAGCCCATGTAGGAGGTCAAGGCAGCTGATTGGCTTCATTAAGTAAGCTCTACCACAGATGGTTTTCTTTTGATCACTTGCCTGAAGGAAAGGCCATTAATTTTACTTATGGATTATTTCCGTCTGCCCAAAAGGCAAAGAAAAAAATATGTATTTTCTTCAATATTTACCTGTACCACTGTTTTTATTCCTAATAAAAAAGAGTAAACAAATATTCTTTACTATTTAAATTTTCTTCCTACAATTTGCTTCAAATGAAGAGTTATTTCTAAAAAAACATCACTGGACTGACCCTAAAACCTACTGTAACATTTCTGATTTATATTTGATTGCCTGTTTGCATTTGCCAAATTCTTAATAATCTGGGTTTAGAGAGGATTTTGGTAACAGCTCTCTTTTCACGGAGGGGAAATACAGGGTTAAGCTGTTTTGCAGGATTGCACAGCAAGCTGTTATGATGAGCTTCAGCCCCCTAGTTCCAATATGTGTTAAACCCTCCAACAGATACAGGATTGTGAAGGAAAAAAAAGGTCATTGAATATTTGCTTATCAAAATGTAGAAATATTTGCTTACATGGCTTATACAAGCCCAGATTAAAAATATATCAACTGCTCCCTTCCATAGGCTACAGTTGTTTCGCTTCGATACTTAATTTCCTTGATTTTGATAGAAGTTTTTAAGCTCAAATGGTCCAGTAGGTAAGTTGGGTCACACAGTGATGAGTCCTTAGGAAACAGAACTTGTTCTATGGGTTTATTTTCCATTCTGAGCATTTACGTATTTAATCAGCACAGCTTTCAGGGATTTCTTTCCAACATGCTTTTTATGTAAGATACGACTACAATTCATTACACCATTGGAGGAGCCAGAGGCTTTGCTAAGCTTTGCCTTTCTTGACTGTTCAGCTCAAATTTAATGGGAGGATGTCTGTGTGCGTGTCTATACTATATTGGTGACCAGGCTTGAAATGTGACACAATCTCGGTTGCCTTTCAGGCTAAATGTCTCTGCTCTTTAGGGGTCAAAGATCATTTGGGCCTCAGTGTCCTTTCCATTATTTACTAAGGGAGGCAGCACAGGTAACAGCATGAAACTAGGTGACTTCCGTCATCCGTTTTTCTCCCCCCTCTACATTTCTTTATCAACTTAGCCCAGAAAACATTAAAGAAATAAAAATTACTCTTCACCTACTGGCTTTCTGTGATTTGATCACTTCTAAGTGAAAACCTGTATTACCCGAGAAAGGGCTCCTTGAGTTTTTTAAAATTCTTTTTTGGTGTTCTTCTTTTATTCTGCTTAGGTATGAATAACACAAACAAGAACAACAATCCGCAAGCCAACAGCAAAGAAAATGCAGGCACATGGCACCATCCCTCTTCCCAATGCCTTTTAAACTTGATAGGATGAAGGCATTCGTGGGAGAAGGATAAAAGTGTGTCTAATTACACGTTAATGGTAGAACTCGCCTTAATTGTGTCCCCTCCCGGACACTGGTGAATTTCCCGTGTGCTCACGTGTGGATCCAGAGACCCTTCTCTCTTTAAGAGAGCCTCCCGCGCCCCTCACTCCGCCCCTTCCCAAGTCTCTGGGCCCGTCAAAGCTTCCCGAGAGCCTTGGTTGGTCCAGGCAGGCAATCGGAGCACCTCATGGAGCGGCTGCTAACCGGGGGTGGGGTAGGGTGGGGTGGGATGGGGGGGTCTGTTTGTAGTACTCTCAGCCCTGATGTCACAGGCGCGGCAAGGACATCGCAAGGAGGAGTCGGATTACAGTAAGGATGGGCAGTGCAGCAGGCAGCCCGAGCGCACGCTCCAGCCGCCGGGGCTCGTAGCCGCCGAGAGACAGCCTGCAAGGCGCTCATCCCGCGGAGGAGGCACGCTCGGCGCTCGCTGCTCTCCACGCCAGGGACGTTTCCACCGAATGTAGCATGAAACGGCTCTGCTCGGCGTGTTAGCCCTGGGTGCGAGCTGATGCTGAAGACGCCGCGGTGGGGTTCCGGCTGTATGATTAATGAGAAACATAATGTATTTTGGTGAGTGTCAGCTCTGATGATGTCATTCTGGGGGTGCCCAGGTCTTATCAGTGCAGACAAGCCCTTAAAAAAAAAAAAAACTTTAAGCTGCAAGAATATATTACATTAAACGTACCTCCAATTGGCAACTGGAGGACCAAGCTTCCTTTGTGCTACGTTTGGGGCTGGCTGAGTTTAAGTTGGAAAAGAAAAGAGGCGGGGGGTGTGGGGTGAGGGCGGTGGATAAACTTTGCCTTGATTTGTCTGCGTGAAGTTGGCTTTTAGCTAGGTGAAGGAGGGGGAATGGTGCGGCGTGGGAAGTCATGAGCTAACTTGATGGAACGCAAAACAAAGTTCCTATGGTATTGATGCTGTGAAAGCTTAGCCAATATCAGTGTTTCATTAAGCGTTTGGTTCTTCGCTAATTCTGAGGCAGAAGGGGAAAACACTCCAGTGTGCAGTCGTTGAACAGCTGAGAACACTGCTCCATACCATCCTAGTTTCCCGTTTAGCTCGGAGCAGCCTAGCACAAAATGCATATTATTTTAAGCCTTTAGAGGTCTCAGAGCTGTTAAATATTTGTGGGGTTTAGTTTTGTGCCACTGTGGAAACCTCCCTTAGGTTTTCAACTGAGCTGCCTGCATTTCCAGAAAGCATGTTGAGGCTTAGAGCTGGGCCATCAGTCGAGCAGTGTAAGCGGGCTTGAAGCTGTACAATTGCACTGTAAATGCTGCAACTTACTGCTAGGAGAGGAAGCAAAATCCTTTCACTAAATGAGAAGAAGCCAAGGATTAGGACCGAATATATTTTCCTCCTCCCTGAAGTTATGCTTTCCTTCTGTAAGTCCCATCTGACATCATTTAAGGGCATCTATCTAATATTAAAACGTTTGTGAGAATAACTGGAGGGGGCCAGGGAATGACTCTAAAACGCAAATAGTCTGGATGATTTTTTGCTTTGCTTTACATGTTACATGGAGAGTCGGCGTTCAGATTTAAGAGGTATTCAGTCGACATGGAGATAAACTTGGGTTGGGGCAGGATTAGTTTTCTGGGCATTTATTTCCATGTGTACTATTTGCTTTGTTTTGTTTTCTTGAGTCTTTGAAACTATTTGAGAAAGTAGGAAAGGAACCCAGGTCGCAAAAGCTAAACACCTTCAGTTGACAGCAATTTTGATTTCCCTATAATTTGTGTCGTATTAGAAACGATGTCTTAAAATAACCGGAATTGATTTCGAAGAAACAATCCTCATTTCGTAGCCAAATTTAAGCAGTATCCAGAGTTAAACAACACCTCTTTCCAGGGATGGTAAGCATATTTACTGGCAATTAATAAAATAGGAAACGTTTATCATGAATATATTTTTTGTTAAGTGGAAAAGCTGGCAAAGATAATATGTCTTTTGGAAAAAAAATATTGGCATCTGTAATGATATATATTGAGTGATGGTGAAGTAGATTATAATTTTAAGTTTGCAGCCTCTTGCAAAAATTGTTTATGTGATTCCGGTGACGAAGCAGGGTTGACCAGACTAGCGGTATAGTTTAAAAGTACTGGTCAGAAGCCATCTGTGCTGTACTGGGTTATCATGGGGCTATTGGAGAAAGGCTCGCTGGGTTAGCTCGTGCTATTTACTGTATTCTAGTCCAGCAAGTTTGTAAAGCGGGGTGATTCACAGGCTAATCAGTTTAATTGTGTAATGCAAGTTTTTTAATAGTACAAATTGAAATGTGATGTCCTACTTCAGATGAAACTATTCTCTTTCAAAGAGGAGGCTAAGGTTGCCTTCTGTGTCATGAGCATATTTCAGTCTTACCATAATTCGGGCGTGAGATGTGCATTTCTATTCCTGGAGGAAATAGTGTGCATCAGGAATGCCATTTTTTTTTTTTTTCCAGGTTATGCTATGCAGCCCCATACTCAAGCTGTCAGACTTCTAGAATTCTGGGAGCCCACCTGTCTCTAATGAAATGCCTGGGACAAGAGTTAGGGCAAGAAGAATTGAGCAATACATCCCAGGCATGTTAAGATTCAATAGCATTCTAATGTTGGCAAATCCCTAAGGCCATATGTTATATAGAAAGGAGTATGTGCGTGTGTGTGCATTATATATGTAATCTCCACAAATCTGGCTACTTCAGGTAATTTTTCAAGATAGTGTTTTCACTTTGCAATTTGGTTGGCCATTACTTCTTCATTTTAGAACTGCCAATGGTCTATCAAGTCAGGGAGAACAGGGACAAAGGAAAGAGGTGCTGCATTCTTGGGCTTTTTGGGTGATTTGTGGGAATGGGGAGGGTGTTAGAAGTCTTTTATTTGCTTCCGTAGCAGGGAGTGATGAAAAGCGTGGGGAAACTGTAGCGTGGGATGAATTGATATGCAAGCAGGAGGTTTACTTCCCTATAAATAATCTAATTTGTCAGTGTTTGCCCCTCTTCATATATAACTAAGAACCATTGCCTGAATAGGCTGGCACAGCCTACCTGCTTCTCTTTAAGCCTCCTTCCCCTTAGGGACTGGACAACTGGACTCTGTCCTAGCTCTACTGGAGTCAGTTACATGTGTGCGAGTTGGTGAAATATGTAATATTTCTAGTTCTCGAGTTGGTGGAATATGTAATATTTCCAGTTCTCAGTAATAGCACATGTTTTGGGTGTGCTGTCTTAGACTTACAAGACTAATGGACCCTTTTAATGACTTAAGCCTCACTGTTATCTCCTATTGAAATTTTAGTGCAGTGTTTTCAATAATTGTTCATTTGCACTTACTGCACAGTGATTTAAGAGTTTGCTGTTTAGTTACCGTGGATACTTTTGTTACTTACTCTATTGATCTTGCATTCATTACTTGGAGTTAAGTATCAGGTTCACATGGGAGAAAGAAGCAGGGAAAATCCCAGTCAGCAACCGAATCAGGATTTACTGTAAAAGACAAGAAAAATAACAAATACTTGTGAAGTTACCCTTCCTACCCCCATAAATATTTTACATAGTTAAAAATTACATTTGCCAAGGCTGAATAGGCATTAATAATTTATCCAGAAATAAAAGCAAGGCAGCTGGGAGCCTTCTCCCCAGATTAGGAAGAGAGGCTGTGGGTGGTTGTCAGTACAACAGACCTGAGCCGATGGGGTTACAGTTTGGTTAAGATGTGCGTGCTGGTATGAAGCACAGGTTCTATGCTTGAATGCATCCAGGCGATTTCACAGCGCCCAGCAGACGGCTGTGACTGTGCAGTGTCTCCAGCTCTGAGCGCCGTATGTCTGAATCATCTTCCCCTTCCCATCTGGCCCAGCACACTTCTCCACTGCTGGAGTGGTGAGTCCCTGCCAGTGGTCATGTCAACCACACACAGAATCCATGGTTGGCCAGAGAGGTGCCATGGCGCAACCTTTGGCCATCAGGAGAGAAATGGGAGGCTGGCTGCACTGAGGAAATTCTGTGTGGCGGAAAATCAGTACGTTATCAGGCCAGAGACAACCAGATAAGAGACTGAGGTGAATTTATAGCCAAGAAGAGGTTGGGGCTTTCTCCTTGAGAACACTCCTGAAAAAGGAAATGATACCCTTAGACAAATGAGCAGAACTGAGAGACAAATATTAGAGCTCACTGTAAATGTTGCTATTCATGGCATATTAATTACATCCAGAGAAAAGGAAGAGCAAAATTTAGAATGTGTGAATGAGCCATTCAGGTTCAGCTCGGTGTTCATTGTAGATCAACTGTCTTGCTTAAAATGCTAAAGAAAAATAGGAAAAATACTTAGTATTGTGCCTACTGTAACAAGAAATACATGATTGAGCAAGCTTTTAATACAGCAGCTAGGAAAAAAAAAAAAAAATCTAGTAAGAAAATTCTACACCAGAACCCTATTCCCCTGCTTATAATAGACATGTTTGTACATTGTCATAGGAAGGACTTTTGTCTTTCCCCTGGGGAGCTTAGAACAGTTTCAAGTCAGCATTTACACTTTTGGTGGTGGCTGGACCATCAAGTTTCACCTCCAAAGCAGTATGTTAGAAAAACAGTTAAGCGACAAGGTTATGAGGAAGGAAATGATTGGAAAACAGCAGGCAGCTGAGAAGAACATTCCTTTTTTAGTGTTTTCGGTGGAAACATTTAACTCGTCCTAATTAGTTTGTACTGGGTGATCTGTTCTGGGGAATTAGGTCCACTAGAGTCTTGCTAACTGCTTAGGAGGTGTTTCTGTCTTCCTGAGGCTGTCAAGGGGAGAAAATAATTTAGGAAACAATTTGTAAGTCCAGATTCCACCTTTTAAAGTTTGAAGTCATTGAAGTTATGCTTTATTACAAATGAATATAAATGACATGAAATAAATGACTACCTAAGAGGGCTGGAGAATGTGACAGGTGAATACTTGTTGGAAAGAATCAGACACAGACTTGACATCTAAGAGAACTTCAAAAGCCGTGAAGATTTCTCCCTTAAGATGATTCTCTTTTGAATTCATATGAAGATCTTATTTTAAGGAGTCAAATTTCCAGATTTGAACAGTACGCTAGTAACATGGATTCCTATTAACACCCTTAAATTTCGAGCTAAAAAATATTCCTTTTTTTTTTTTTTAAGGGACCTCTACATTTGCTGTAGTTATATGGAAATGAGATGGGCTTATTTAAAGGATAAGTTCCAAAACTCATGAGATAATGACAACTTGCAGAGTTACCCTTTTGTGGGTGGCATAATTGTTCCAGAAAACAAATGAAAAATTTAAAGTAGTGGTTTCTGACTTCCATTCCAGAACATTTGGTCACAGCTACTTTTGACTGAAACCTCCTTATATAAGATGTGTTGGTTAGTGTGTGTGTGTGTGTGTGTGTGTAAAACACTGGAATATCAAATAGCGCCTTGTTATATAAATACTCAGATATTGTACCTCATTCACATCTTTTCTGTATTCCTGAATCTTTTTCAATAAGATGGACATTAAAACTATTTTTTGAGCACAGCTAGCTTTCATGTTTAACAGACATTATATATATTGGAGGTTTTAAAAGTCAGGTCATAAGGATAATTTTCAAGCCTTATCCTGCTTAGGAAAGAGTGATGCTTCTATAAGCAGAAATCTGTTTCGACTTTGACCTTGAGAAAGGGATGTTTCCATTTGTGTTACACTATGAAAGACATTTCAAAATACAACAAAGGTCATAGTCGCCGCCCTCTCCTCTGTCTCTGTTTGAAGAAGCCATTACATATCATTTCCCACAAAGATTAATTTTGCAACTGAATTTCACACATGATTGGTGGCATTAAGAGAAAATACAGCATAAGAGGTGGCTAGAAATATCAAAGCTTAAAGTGGTTGAGATCATGCTTGAACCAAATCGCTAGGGTTGAAAATAGGAAGACGCTTTGCTCTGTCACAGCATTAAAATCATCACGGAGCAGCTGGAAGTTGGCTCTCACTGAATGTGAACTCCGGCTTTGCACAGCTTTCAAAATTGAAGATATTTCCATGAAACTCTTGATTCCAAAAATCTCACATGCCTATGAACTTCTGTTGGAGCGATGGATGGGAGACAGTGGACCTGTTCTCCTCTTTACCAGGCTTTCAGTTTTCCCTTTTTTTGCCCACTGGCAATATCCCATTTCTGTAAGTAGAGAGGAAAAGAAAAGTAACCCAGCCAAGCCTGACCAAGGTCAGAAAGAAAATTGGCAACAGTGTCAGGACTGACGCTCAGAGCAAATGCCGTCTGCCCCAAAGCATCGTGTACCTGGTGGGCGATGGGGTAGGGGGAAGGACTTTGTTGAGCTGAGAGTATTTTTAAGTGATGAAAACTGTTTAATCTGTATCTGTAGCACGCAACTCAGTGCCAGGCATACAGGCACTTACTAATGTAGAGTGTGCAAGATTGACCGGGTGATAGAGGTCAGAGAGGAAGGGGATCCACTTCCGCAGAAGATCCCTTAAGGCTTATGATCCCTGTGAGAACTGGTTCCTGCATGTTGACAAGAGGAACACAGTCCTCTTTGCTCCTGAAACATTAGCTGCTATTTTGTAATCCCTAAAAGTAAGGGCTAGTCCTTAGAAGTTAAAAAAACAAACCAAAACCCAAATCCATTGCCATCTAGTTGATTTCGACTCATAGTGACCCTATAGGACACAGTAGAATTGCCCCATAGGGTTTCCAAGGAGTGGCCAGTGAGTTCGAACTGCTGACCTTTTGGTTAGTAGCCTGAGCTTTAGAAGTTAGATCTGAAAATAAATGTAAGGAATTCCACAATCTTTTCTGTTTCCATTTACTTCTTTCTTCGTTGGACTTTGCAGTGTGGAGGGATGTGGGAGAATTCTATAGACTATTAAGATCAATTGTCCAGAATGCCTGAGGAATACTTAAAATCACCATATAACATGGTAGAATGGTTGTATCAACTCGCCTGCTCACAGTGTCAGTTCTCAGCTTCACGTTGCTGCAGTGAATTTGCCACAGGTGTTGGTATTCCCTTGCCACATGGGTGGTATGGTCAGGAAAAAGGAAGACGCCCTCATGTACATGTAGTCCAAAATGCCCAGCAGGGATACCAGTTTTAAAGCTTTACAATTGGGAAGGCTGAAGAAAATGGAGGTCGTTTTGACTGTTGTTTGCAAGGCTTTTGCAAAATTGTTCTGCACACTTTGTTCATATTCATGCATTTGGCTGTTGAGGAAAAGTACTTGTGGCGGCAGATTCCTTTGAGGATAAAACTCAATAATAAATGTAAATGTGCTTTAATAAGCATAACCACTTACACTTGTATAGCAATTTGTATTTTTCAAAATGCTTCAACCTTATCCCTTTTTATCCTCAAAATGACCCATTGCGGGACATAGACAAAATGTAATTATTTCTAATTTTAGATGAGGAATTTGAGCCTCAGATGACTGAAGTGACTTTTTCAAGGTCACACAGCTAGTAAATGTAACATAGTCCATAAGTGGCCAAGACCCTAATGCTGTACTTTTGAGACTTGATGGTGGTATATTTTTATGGATGGATGGTTTTTCATAATAGTAATAATAGAAAAAATACTCCAGCCAATAATCTGAATGCAGATGGTTGGGATCTAAGATATGCTTGTGTTTTAAATTTGTGGAATCGCAATTAGCAACACAGGTCTGAATAGAATTCATGATTTTTCTTTATTCTACCTTGTCTTTTTACCTCAGATACTTAATAATCAGAAAAAAAAAATACTGATCATAAGGCATGGATCTGCATCAGTTTCTCCCAGGCAGCATTAGATATTAAGGCTTATATTAATTGTATGTTATGTGATCCTGCGTCTCACTATTTAACTCCATGCTTGTAAAAAAAAAAAAAAAAAATCCAAGTCATTTGTGGTAGAAACTCCTTGATATTTATAATGATTCCCATCTCCAGTTTTGTTCAAGAAGGAGTCTTAGCCTGGTCTTTATTCCCTAACTAATAAAAAGAAAGGATGTCCTGTGGTAGAATCTTAGCTGTTCCACTTACAGGCTCTGTGTCCTTGGGCAAGTCATCTCACATTTTTGAGACTCAGTTTCCTTGTAAACGAATAATAATAATATGTTTCTCAAAGTTCTATTTTCAGGACTAAAATATACAATGCATATAAAAGTGCCTAGGAAGTCCATGGTGGGAAGTCAGTTAAATTTGATTCCTTCTGACTTTCTCCCTTTATATCCAACCCAATATACAAATGTATAAACATTGAGAAAAGTGATTATATTTGTTGGGGTCGAACCAGGAAACAAGAACCCCGCTAAGTAAGTCACACAGAAGGACTTTAATGCAGATATAATTGATTACATAGGTAACAGAAGAGAAGGTAAATGGGGACTGGTGAGGCCATCAGAGATTTGAAATACAGGTAGTGGAAAGATGGAGAGACAAGAGGAGAAATGTCCTGGAAGCCAGGGCCCAAGGTCACTGGTGGAAGCTGCAGCCATTGCAGACCTAAGACACAGAAACATGGAGAGGATTCAGCGTTCGATGGAGACAGAACTGCCCTGCCTTTTCCCTTCTGCTGCTCCTGTCTTGCATGGGTGGAACCCAGTCAGAGGCCAACTGAGAAGGCAGCCTGGGAAATGCATCCTGCAGGTGTCAGCATCTGACACAACAATGGGGAAGGGCCGGCCCAGGACCTGCAGGGTGGTCTTCCACCTGATAGAAGTAGCACTTTAAATGGGAGAGTGTTCTGCAAAGGTATCTCAAGTATCAATGAGAGGTTTGGTGGAGGAGACATAGGTAAGCGGGAAAGGAGTATAGTTATAGGGCCTTCAGCAACTCCTCACCAATCCTCCTGATTTCAGTACTGACCTTGTCACTTGTCACAGTGTGACATTGGCCAAATTAAGGAAAGTCTGGGTTGATTTTTTTTCTTTATAAAACGGGTTCAACAGTCTGTCTTCCAATGAGGTTTTGAACGTGAGCTTCATAATCTGCAGGACACCCAGTCAGTGGACCTTGTTACATGAATGTGAAAAAACCAAATGAATAATAAAGGGGGGGGGGCCGGTTAAAAACAAACAAGCAAAAAAATCCAATTTGAAAATACATGTTAACTCTTTCGTGCCTGGCAGGCGCATATAGCCACCATGAACTTTTTCAGCCTCTCGGGTTTATTGGGAATCTGCGGTACCACTGGCCTTTCTGTTTGAAACCAAAGAAATAGCCATGTGCTGCAAATTACTGTTTTTACAGGGTATTGTATGAGGTGTCTGAATTTTTAGTGGAAAAGTAGAAATTTTGAAATTCTTGTTTGTTACACATATGTACGTAGAGACCCTGGTGGAGACTCGAAGTATTATTGGTGGTACTTCATCTGTATCACTAAACACTTAGGGTAGGCTTGTGGGAGGGGGCAAGAAAAAAAAATCCATACTACCTACCAAAAATTCAGACATGCTGAATGATTCAGCATGCTTCCATTAATGAAAACACATGATATCAAAAAAATAAATAAATAAAAAATCCAAAGCAAAAAGTAATTGGGTCGCACAAGGGTTAAACTATGAAGCTTAGCATTCCAGCAGAGATTTCTGAGGTACTGATGAAGGGAGCATTGGGTTACTCCTTCAAATAGCCCCATGTGTTGTGGGGTTAGATATACCTCTGAGGCTACTTGTAATCTGTTCTTTGTTATTATTCTATAACAAAGGAAAATTTCAGAAGCCAAAGCAGGGGTGAGAAAACCAGGCAGGAAACCCTAAGTAAAGAATCTGTGCCCCATATTCCTTCCTTTCCAAGACTGTAATGGGGATAGACACATTGAAAGCTGAGGGAGTTTATTAATAGTTGCTTGGGAAGAGAAGAGGGATTTGATATTGATTTTTATCTATCTCTCTATGTGTTGTGAGACCTTTAAAGACTGATTTCTTTGGCTCACTAGCTCTGCTATTAAAAGAAAAAATTAAGGCAAAAAACATTCTGCCCTTCCCGTATGGAATTATTAGCATCCCTCTCAAAGCTTGCTTGTAAAGCCCAGGGACAGTTCGTAACTTCTGGTGGCCTCGTTTTCAAGCAACGCTGTGGTAACTGCTGGGAAGTGATTTCCTTGCAGTTCACAGTATGGAACGCACATGATTACCGCCAGGTGTTTTAATTAGCTGCCCTGAGGAATGGTGAGCTCTAACTTAGAGGTCTGTGGGGGTTCTTAGGATTCATATCCTTACGGCAGCTTTGTCAGTTAAAAGTATATTAGAAGGCAGCTTGCATTTATTAAAAAAAAATTATATTTCCTTAAAGGAAAAAAAAAAAGCTGTATAGGAGACTAAACACTAGCCTTCTGGTAAATTATACCTCCCCCCCTTTAGGCCACATTGCCTGGGTTTTCCTAATTTTTTTATTACCTGTCATTGAGAGTATTGAAGTGAGAAGATCAAGTCACTGACTTGACGGACATTTCGACTTAGTTACTCAGCGCCGTTTATGGAGAGCAGTTCTGGTGCTAACGGGTGATGGCTCCCGCTCCTGGGCGGAGAGGGATTTAACATCTCCTGAATGCCTGCTTTGTGCCAGGTGCTGGCGTGACTTATTTCACTGGCACTTCACCACCATCCTTAAGAGGAAGATCGGTGGTTCCAAATCCTGGCTGCATGAAAGAATCACCTGAGAACCTTTAAAGATACTAACGTCAGCGCCCCACTGCAGTTGGATTAAGTTGGAATCTCTGGGGATGGAGGCAGGCCTCGGCATTTCCTGGTAACATTCCTCAGCTGATTCTGAAGGACAAGCAGGACTGAGAACCACTGAGGTGGGTAATTTTAATCACTTTCCAGTAAACATGCTGAGGATCTAGACGTTCCCAGCTGCCTCAGGTCACCCGGGCAGCAGTTGGCAGAGTTAGGATTCAAACCCAGGCAGTCTGAGTCCAAAACCTGTGTTCTTCCCCCCACAAAATGCTGCCTTCCCTTAGGGAACTCATTCCATGGCATGAAGTTTTGGCCTGAGTGCAGACTCCCTTTTGCTAGTTTCCAGAGTGGAAATCCCCAAAGGATACCCACCCTTCCATCTACTTGGCCCTTTATAGAGCTGGCACCCAAATAAAGGTTCATGCCACCCTAGTTGATTCACAATCACAGTGATATGGTTCTAGAAAGGACTTTTAGGGACATGCTTCTCAAAATCTAATGTTCAGTCGAATCACCTGGGGATCATATTAAAATGCAGATTCTGATTCCGCAAGTTTGGGGCAGGGGCCGGGATTCTGTATTTCTAACAATCTCCCACGTGATGCTGATGCTTCTGGTCTACCGACCACACTGAGTAACGCTTTAGAGGCTTTAGAAGTCTTTTAGCAGAACCATCACTTTCTGCAGATGTGGAAGCTCAAGTCCAAGTCTTCAACCTAAGTCCCCCTATCTCTCTTCTACTAGATCCTGAGTAGTCCGTGTTTTGGATTCCAATTAGGGTGACCAACCATCCCAGTTTGCCCAAGACTGAGGGGGTTCCCGGGTTGTGGGACTGTCAGTGCTGAAACCGAG
Source organism: Trichechus manatus latirostris (assembly GCF_000243295.1). Taxonomy (NCBI): domain Eukaryota; kingdom Metazoa; phylum Chordata; class Mammalia; order Sirenia; family Trichechidae; genus Trichechus; species Trichechus manatus. The sequence continues at coordinate 7,611,228 of NW_004444072.1, read as the reverse complement.
AAAGTCTCAGGCGTTCTGGGGTGAATTTGTCCAATAAGCAATACCTTAGTTCCAATACAGTAAGTTTTAATACTAGTTTCAACACTCAAGAGTGGGGAGAACTTGAGCGAGTAACTTGATGTCTTGTTCTTTCCCCCATAAACTGCTGTTTCCCCTTAGGGAAAGCAGCCCATGACATGAAGTCTGGGCTTGAATACAAACTTCATTGTGCCTCAGTTTCCCTACCTGTGAAGCAGGAATACTCAATGATACTTCATATGGTGATTGTAAGGATTAAATTAGGTGATATATGTAAAGCAGTCCACACAGTCGCAATGTTTGCTCTCAGTAAATGTTGGCAATTGGCCGTTGCCACTTACTCATACACCTGACTCAGTACCCCCCTCCATTGTTGAAAAGAAGAAGAAATACTCAAAGATCAAGCGCAAGTAGCCATGGATCATCTTTAATGCATCATCTCTGTACAGGAAGGCAGCTTGTAAATCACTTCCTACCCCGTGATATGATGGGCAAGCTGGGATGAAGTCGTTCCTGGTTCAGGGTATGGTTTGCTTCCCCCGAACATCATTACCAATGTTTTTTGTTTGCTTTTTAGGAAAAGGAAGGCCTGGATAAGGCTTTGCCACCTTGGGATATTCTGATCTGACCCCTAGTGTTCCTGTCGACCTTGTTTATCCATTAGTGTTCCTCTGAGCTCTGTAACAACTTATGAGGGCAGCTGCAGCTAATGAGTGTGCCTTCCCTCTCCTGTCCCATCGTTGTGTTGACGGTTGATATCCCTGAAAAAGAAACGCATAGAGAGATAGGGCAGCACCTACACCAAAGCCCCCACTCTAACTGCCCGTGGAGAGGAGAAAAGAAAGACTTCTAACTCATGCCCTTCCTAGCACAGAGCCTGGCACAAGGACACTGAATTCAGAACTGTTTACTGAGGGCAATGCCAAGCCTTGGGCAGCCCTCTCTGATGCAAATGAATTTTCTGTAGCGACCAGAGGCTCCACTTTCTCCTGCTGAATTGGCTGGTGTTGAGTGAATGAGGAAGACTTTGCCAGTCCCAACCTAGGAAAGCCAGTTCGTTCACCTCCTATAAAGTGCTATCTGCTTATCAGAAGCGTTTAGTCAGCCAGGTATGTGACTATTATATGCGAAGCAAAGTACACTTTTGCTTTTCTGTTATGACTAGTAAGTGGGGCTGCTACAAGCAGCAAATTATTCCACAGTAGAGGTTACAGGGGCTCCAGTGTTGCTGACTAGCATCTTAGACGAGAAAACGAATGAGAAAGCAGAAGCTATTCTTACTTTCCTGGAGCATTAAATGTGATTGCAGAAAGAGCCCGACATAACCACACATTCACTATGCCCATGTAGAGGCAGAACTGGGGGATTTTGTCTCTGGTCCCATCTCTGCTTACTGTAGTCAGAGCTGGTACCATTCCAAAAGGGCATTACACACATGGGGCCAGAGTCTCCATTTCATAGACAGGAAAATAGAGGCCGAGTGATTGGTAAAAGTGCCTGTCTGGCTAGTGTCAGCACTCAGACTAAAAATTAAAACCCAAGTCTTAATTTTAATTTGTCGTTGTTGTGTGCCGTCAAGTCGATCCTGACTCATAGTGACCCTATAGAGCAAAATAGAACTGACCCATAGGGTATCCAAGGAGCAGCTTGGTGGATTCAAACGACTGACCTTTTGGTTAGCAACTGTAGCTCTTAACCACTGTGCTACCCCTTAGCAGTATGAATTTAGACGAATTGTTCTGAGTGCGCTTCTGTTTTCAAACCACTGATATGAGATAATAATGGCAACTCAACCTCCCTCACAAGGCAGAGCTGTAACTATTAATAACTTGTGTTGTTAGTTGCTGTCCTGTCGGCTCCGACTCATGGTGACCCCATGTACAACAGAATGACATGCCCGGTCCTGTACCATCCTCATGATCCTTAGTATGCTCTTGTCCATTGTTGTGGCCACGGTGTTTTTGAGTGCCTTTCAACCTAGGGGGTTCATCTTCCAGCACTATATTGAACAATATTCTGTTGTGATCCATAGGATTTTCACTGGCTGATTTTTGGAAGTAGATCATCAGGCTTTGTCTTCCTAGGCTGTCTTATCCTGGAAGCTCTGCTGAAACCTCCACCATGGGTGACGCTGCTGGTATTTGAAATATCAGTGGTATAGCTTCCAGAATATAACAACATGCAAGCCATCACAGTGCAGCACGCTGACAGACAGGGGACTACTAATAATAGCTGAGATTTATTAGGTGCTTAGGCCATGCCGGCCACTGTTCTAAGTGTATCAACTCTTCCAGTCCTCACAACAGCCCTGTGAATGGAGAATTATCAATATGCCTGTTTTACAGAGAAGGAAACTGAGGTGCAGAGAGGTTTAGTAATGAGGCTAAAGTAAGTGGCCAAGCTGGGTCATATCCATATCACAGGCTTCCCCACCACACAGTTTTGTGTGACCTTGTATAAACCTCAGCATCCAAAAGCCGAAGCCGAGGAGCATAATCTTACTCTTCAAATATAACAGCAGGTTTTTGAAATGGGCAACAACTAACAGGAAAGTGAACACACAAAATTCCCCTCAGTTTGAAAGCCAAGCAGCCACCAGGCAGTCAGGCCTGAGGCTCAGATCAGGGTAAGATTCCAGTCCTTCCAGAAAGTCTGCCTGAGGGCCGGAGATAAAAAATCTCATTCATGGAACATACAGTGGTAATTCTCCAAAACTGTGGCTTAAAAATTATGCTGGTTACAATAACGACTGGCTTCTTTTAAGTGCTTGCTATGTGCCGAGAGATGTGGTATTGCCTTTACCTATATAAGTTTGTGCCTGATCGGGGAACCGCACTCTTTATGGAACAAGAGATTCCCTGTCTCACTGACTTCTTCCTGGGCACATCATATAATGCCCACTTCTGAGGTGATCTTCTCTTATCAGATAATAAGCCTAACTTCTTTTAGACTCATAGGGCACAGTAACTGAGAGAAATCATGAACTCTTCTGTACCCTCCGTAGAATTTTTAAAGCATTTTCTGAAGAGATGATGCATCTATAATTATTTTATTTGGACATTGTTGTTAGCAGCACTTGAGTTGGCCCCCGACTTATGGTGACCCCAAGTACAGTGGAAGGAAACGCTGCCCTGCCATGCACCATCCCCATGATCTGTTGTGGATCGAACCTTTGTGATCCATAATGTTTTCACTGGCTGATTTTCAGAAGTAGATCACCAGGCCTTTCTTTCTATCGAACATTGTTGTTACTAGGTGCCGTTGAGTCGATTTTGACTCCTAGAGACCCCACGTGACCAAGTAGAACTGTCCCATAGGATTTTCTAGGCTATAATCTTTATGGGAGCAGATGTCAGATCTTTCTCCCGCAGAGCGTCTGGATGGATTAGAACACTCAACCTTTCCGTTAGCAGCTGAGACCTTAACCGTTACATCACCAGGCTGCAATTGAACATTATAAAGGGGTAGATAGTGAAAATTAAATTTCCCTTCCACCCCATCCCAGCTTCTTTTGTTGACTTTGAGAGTAAATTCGATGCCAGGCTATATGTATACCATGTACCTTGTTTTGCATCTTGCTTTACTTAGCATAAATTGATGTTTCTCATTCTTTTTATTTTATGGCTACACAGTATTCCAGTGCAGGAACATATCATGACTTATTTTACTGGCTCTCTTTTAAAAAAGTATATTTTCTTTCCATTCATTTACTAATAAAAGTAATGAATGTTATTTTTCGTAGTAGTAGTAGTATGCCGTAGTGGTAGAATTCTCACCTTCCCTGAGGGAGACCCAGGTGCAATTTCTGGCCGTTGCACCTCAAACACAGCTATCACTCATCTGTCATTGGAGGCTTGCATGTTGCTATGATGCTCAACAGGTGTCAATGGAGCTTCCAGAGTAAGACAGACTACCAAGAAAGCCCTAGCAGTCTACTTTTGAACATCAGCCAATGGAAACCCTGTGGAGCACAATGGCCCGATCTATTGTGCATGGGGTGCTGTGAGTCAAGGGCCAACTCCATGGCAGCTAGCAACAACACCATTGTGCGTGCATATTTCATTGTGCACATGGACCCACATGTCCATAGGGAAAATTCTTAGAAATGGAATGGCTGAGGCAAGGCATATTTAATTCTCATGGAATTATATAAAATTCCCATGAAAATATTTTTATTGATGATTTCTCCATATATTTCTGTCATTAAAGAGGAGAATAACTGCTTTGAAACGGCAATGTCATTTATTTGAAAACTGCCTCGCCACTTCTCCGAGTGTGAATTCTCAGGGTGGAACTACATGAAGTGGCTCCCTGCTTGGCTGTCCTTGCTCTCCTCTCTTTCTCCATTTCACTTCCATTGTGCCAATCCCTCGTGGATATTAGTTTCAACATTCAAAAAATCAATGGTTGGGGAGTCATTGCCTAGGGGTCGCTGGGTTTCTGTTAATGGTGGTGGAATAATTTGGAAAATGGTAGTGTTGATGGTTGCAAAACATGGTGTAATCAGTGTCACTGAATTGGACATGTAAAATTTGATGAATTGGCAAACATTTGCTGTATGTATTTTTACTGCAATAAAAAAAATTAAAAAAGTAATCGTGCCATAAACCCAAAAGATGTATTGTGCATTAAGAATGGGAATAAATGCAATAGGAAGAACATACACTGTAAGTGAAATCTTACCTTATAGCTTCAAAACTAGAAGGCTGATCCTTAAAAGAGCTCTTATGTCAGATCTAAAGCCAAATTTATATCCAAATATGGTGGGAAGTTTCATTTTCTTTGGAACCAGTGAGCATTAAAAGGTAAAAGCAGATTTCTGTAATTCTCTCCATATTTCAGTGGTTCTTTCTTGTATTCCCAACTCCACGTTATTCTTTTACCTTTCAGCATTTCTCCTAGGCTCAGAAATAATCAGGAGTGTTTATAGCATGTCAGTATGGTAAAAATGAAAATGCCACACTTATTAAAGAAACAAAAACTGTGTATAATATCTGTTCATTTATTCCTTAGAACAATGCTATCGTTTTAATAGCTAGATGTTATTATCTCTATTTTATGACGGAGGAAATAGACATTGAGAAGAGTTAAGTTTCTTGCCTAAGATCAAATCATTTGAAAGCAACAGGCATAGGAGTCAATCCCAGGACTATCTGACTGGGCATCTTATATGACAGAATGTTAACTGGTATTTTCTGCCCGGCTCACTACTATTGGAACCTATTTCTGGAATCATGGCAGTATAGAACTCGGACATAAAATAAAGGTCCTTGCTTTTGAAGACTCTTAAGAAGGATTACATCAATCCCTACTAAAGTATGTTGTTGTTAGCTGTCGTCGAGTCCCCGACTCATGGCGACCCTACTACGTATGACAGAATGAAGCTCTGCCCAGTGCTTCACCATCGCCATGACTGGTTATAGAGCAGACCATTGTGATCCATAGGGGTTTCATTGGCTGCTTTTCAGAAGTTGATTGCCAGGCCTTTTTCCTAGTTTGTCTTAGTCTGGAAGCTCTGCTGAAACCTCTTCAGCATCATAGCAGGACACAAACCTCCACTGACAGACAGGTGGTGGCTGCACATAAGGTACATTGGCCAGCAATCAAAACCGGGTGTCCCAAGTGAAAGGCGCGAGTTCTGCCACTGAACCACGACTGCTCCCTTGCTAGGGTGTAAACAGTACTAAGGTATCACAATACTAAATGCTTACCCTATAGTAGGGACTGTGAAGAGGGGAGGGCAGCTAGTCAGCTTTTCACTTCTGTTGGCAAGACAGTTTCCCACGTGACCTACCTAGCAGTGCCGAGTGCTGTCAAAGCCAAGAAAATTAAGTGATGGAAATCAGTAAATCATTGTACTTTATGATATGCTAATTAGGAATGCTGTGTAGAAATCACTGTCTACGCCCGAAGTTACACCCCCTCTGTTCGTTGACTCATAGCTATGAGTCAGAATTGACTTGGCAACGGTTTTGGTTTTCGGTCCCTTCATTGAGCCATTTAAAGTCTCTCCATCCTAGTAACATTTTGTGTAATATGCAAAAGAAAAATCTCATGTCTAGATGGCAGCTTGGAATCTTATCTGACCCTGACACCTTTATAGTTATAGGCGAGACAAAGGAGATCAATGGATTTAATTATGTAACCCAAGTAAATAGTAAGGAGTAGTGGAGCTGGAGCTGCCTAGAATTCATGTCTGTGGACTCGTTCCTTACACCATTTGTTCTCCTACAGACGTGAGGGAGGTTCACTGTCTTGTTCTGTCTTCACAACAAATCTGGGAGATAAGTATTGTTCTTCTCATTTTACAACCCAAGAAACTGACATTAAGTCATCCCCTAGTGTTATATAGCAAGTGTGGGAGCAAGGAGTTGAATCTAAGGCTGACACGCTTTGGACTCCACCTCTCTGCTTCCTGGATTCAAGGCTCCAGTTTCCCATTATTTGCATTAGGTTTGAACCTGGGTGGATCCCCCTACTCCTCAGGATCTAAATGGAAACAAAGATCCCTCCCAGCCCTAAAATTCCCTGAGCCTACAATAGCTGTGGGGATAAAAGGGTAGAACTTGTTGGAACAATAAATCACTGTTTCCCATTCCAGTCCCAAAGGCACGATCAAGTCTTCCGCATTCCATTCCTCACTGTCAGCTGTGTGCATCATTTATCTCTTGCATGAACTGTTATAATCGTCCCTAATGAGTTTCCTGACTTGATTCTCTTCTGCTTCCAGCACAACCAACACTTTGCTGCCCCCAAGGCGTAACTACAGACATGATATCCCCCTCCCACACACACACACATTGCACACACACTCAAATGCCTTCAATGGTTCTTTTTCCTGATACATAAGGTCCAAATTCCTTATCCTGGTGATCAATATAGTCCAAGTTCTGGCCCCAGTTTACCTTGCAGCTTTATGTTACAAAATTCTCCTGGTGTCGTCCAAAGGCCAGACTCTGCAGAACTGCTCTTTTAACTCTTCTGAGTCTGACTCACGTTGCCCTTCTTACCTGGTATATAGTTTGTTTTTGCCTCTGAGTCTCCAAACTCCTTACTGTTCATGATTTTATTCCACTGTATTCTTTTCTGTTGTTTAAACATTTTATGTAAGAACATGATCTTACAAATTCTTTAAGAAGGTCCATTGCAAATGCTACCTCTTTGATGAAGACTATCCAGTTCTTTATAAAAGGAGTAAATGCTGTTTTCTCTGAATTTCCATGTATTTCATCTCCCAAACCTGTCTGAACAAAAACCTGGGGCTGCTTTAAAAGTTCTAGGTTTCCCATTACCCACTCTAGATCTTCTGAGCCAGAATGTCCCAGAGTAGAGCCTGGAAATTAGTATTTTTTAAAACCCCTCCCAAATTTACTATCACATGATAGTCCGTTCCCCATGAATTAACTTGTAATGCAATTATGCTTAAAATACTAATTAGATTTCATTTTGAATTGGACAAAACAATACTACAATTTGTCTAAAAGCCAAAGTGTAAGAGAATACTCCAGGAAATTATGAAAAAATAATTGGTGGGGGGAATTTACCCTAAAGTATATTGTAAAGCCGTGTTAACCACAATAATTTGGTTCTGAATAATAGATAGATTTTAAAAAAGAGAACAGAATATAATATCCAGAAATAAACCCGAATACTATGTATATGGAGATTTAGGCTGTGAGAAATGTGAGAAAAATGACATTTCATTGATTGGTGAAAAAAAGGAACTACTCATTAAATGGTTTGGGGACAATGGGCTAAACATTTAGATAGATAAATAAAGTGAATTTCTCTTTCACTCATTACACGAAAATAAATTAGAGATTGAACAAAGATTCAAACATAAAAATTGAAGCAATACATTTATAGAAGAAAGCCCAGGTGAATAAATTTATACTCTTGCAGTGAACAAGGCCTTTGTAATCAGGACATAAACTCAGAGCCATAAATGGGAAAAATGATAATTTTAACTACATAAAATTAGTAACTTATGTTTGGGAAAAAAATATCCAGAAACTGAGAAAAAAAAAAAAAAAATGACAAACTTGGAAAACAATTAGTTAAAACACCAATATCAGATAAATGACTTATTTAATTAAAAAAGAACTTATATGACTCAATAAGACAACTAAAAAAAAAAAAAAGAGCAACAAATATGAACAAAAACATTACACATAAAGACATGCATTGCCAATAAATATGTAAAACTACGCTCGACTTCACTCATAATAAAATATAAATAAAAATAATGGGATGTAGGTGTTTCGCGTAGCAGGCTGGAAAATTTTTAAGAGTTGGGTATGACAAGAACCACAATTAAACACAGTTGTGTCTATGGGAATAAATTTTTTTTGCAAACACTACCCAAGATGATTTGGTAAGATTTGTATATGCGTATTTTGTAGCAAGTGGCCTTTGTCCTAGCAAGTCTGTTATAGGAAATATACTATATATTCCCAAAAGGTCACTCAGACATACAATTAAGGGTATTAATTACAATATTGGTTTTGTAAAACACAAACTGGAAACAGTAAAAGTGAACATTGGTAAGGGATAGGAAAATACTGGAATAGTGTGCAGCCATGAAAAATAAGTATATTTTTGTGTTGTGATATGGAAAAAACTCTAGAATGTAATAGCAGGTGGTAAAGAAAGCAAGATCAGAAGGGTGAATAGAAATCCCTTTGGGAGTGAAAAAATTAAGAATGTACTTTGACTGCTATGGAGTCCCTGAATGGTACAAACGGTTAATGTGTTTTGCTGCTAGCTGAAAGGCTGGCTTTTCTAGTCCACTCGGAGGCACCTTGGAGGAAAGGTCTGGTGATCTACTTTCAAAAAATCAGCTGTTGAAAATACTGTGGAGCACAGTTCTGCTCTGACATACATGGGGTTGCCATGAATTGGCATCAACTTGAAGCCCTGGTGGTGCAGTGGTTAAAGCGAAAGGTTGGCGGTTCCAACCCACCAGCCACTCCACAGGAGAAAGATGTGACAGTCTGCTTCCGTAAGGATTACAACCTTAGAAACCCTATGGGGCAGTTCTACTCTCTCCTATAGGGTTGCTATGAGTTGGAATCGACTTAATGGCAATAGGTTTATACTGATATAAGCATGTGCATTTTCCAAAAAGGAACATTAAGAAACCATTAGCAATTGTTAGACTTGGAAATGGGACTTAAACTTTTTATGCCATTTTGTGCAGATAGAATGCTCCACTAGGCCAGAGTGTATGTCTGTTTTGTTCACTGCTTGATCCCTAGAATTAGAAGAGTGCCTGACACATAGTAAGTGCTCAGTAGCGGAATGTAGAATGATAGGTGTTATGGATTGAATTGTGTCCCCCTAAAATGTGTGTCAATTTGGCTAGGCCATGATTCCCAGTATTGTGTGGTTGTCCACGATTTTGTTATCTGATGTGATCTTTCCATGTTTTGTAAACCCTACCTCTATGATGGTAATGAGGCAGGATTAGAGGCAGTTATGTTAATGAGGCATGACTCAATCTACAAGATTAGGTTGTATCATGAGTCAATCTCTTTTGGGATATAAAAGAAGCGAGCAGAGAGACGGGGGGACGTCATACCACCTAAAAAGAAGAACTAGGAGAACAACGTGTCCTTTGAACCCAGGGTCCCTGCACTGAGAAGCTCCTAGACTCAGGGGATAATTGATGACAAGGACCTTCCTCCAGAGCTGACAGAGAGAGAAAGGCTTCCTCTGGAGTTGGCACCCTGAATTCAGACTTCTAGCCTCCTAAACTCTGAGAGAATAAACTGCTGTTTGTTAAAGCCATCCACTTGTGATATTTCTCTTATAGCAGCACTAGGTAACTAAGACAATAGATTTACTTATTTTTTTCCTCATCAGGATTATCTGGCATTGAATTATGAGCCACTGTTTTCTTCTCGTTTATGTTTATTTGAAGTAACAAACTTCATAAATATATTCATTTAAAATGATTATGAAAAGTATGTAAAAGCTTCGCAGGTGATTCTGACGCTTAGCCAGAGTTGGAGACCACTGGTGGTGCGTTCTCTCTCCCCCTTTTGAGAATTGTCTCTTTCAGATTGCAAGACAGTTGTTGTTGGTTAGGAGTCATCTCCTTTAAGATCACAAGCCTTTGCACATGGAGTCATGTCTTGTACAGTGCTGAGAAATGTTTTGGAGCCTATGTTCTGTTGTCAGGTTGCCTGGGTCTCAGTCCCATCCCTTGTGTCTATTTGCTGATTGGCCCTGGCCAAGTTCACCTGACCTCCTTGCCTCAATTTCTTCATAGGGTTGTTCTTAAATGTAGTAACACATGCAGTGTACATAATACAGTGTGCTTAGTGTGAGATGATAGCATCCTGTTATCTAGCATGGGGTGATATAGTAAATGGTTACTGAATCAATGAACAATGAGGAATGAATGAAGCTGATGCATTGTGATGGGAGGCCTGGGGCAGACGAGTTCTGCTTCTCGGTAGATATGGAGGAATTTAATGAAAAATCTTCCGGTGATTTGCTCCAAACTGGATATATAATTAATCTCCTGCTAGCCACAAGCAGATCTTAGTCCTGCTTTCTTGTTCCTTAGCCAAGTTACTTAGTATTGCAGTGTCTGGTCCCCTGGCAGGTTTTGTGAGCGGTAAGTGTCACCTTCCGGGGTTACTAAGGCAATTTTTCTCTACTGCCCTGACTTTCTAGGCTGTGGCCATCCTTCCAAACCTTCCTGGTTTTCATTTTGCTCCAGATTTCCCACCTAGTCAATTGACAACACAATTCAGGACTGGATTGTGAGAGATAACAGAAACGCAGCTTGGTGAGGCACGAGGAGAGCCCAAGACCTTATCTTTAAAATACTTTGTACAGAGCGAGCAGCTTCAGTCCCACCCAAGTTCCTCAAAGTTGACAAGATTGCCGAAGTCCTTGAGACACACTGCCTTCTACCTCTTAGAGTTAGAATCTGGCAGAAATGACAGTTTTATCTTCAAAGACAGTCGAATGGGAAGATAATCCATTTTCACTGCGGGTTATGAAATAAATGTTGCGTCTTCCTGTTCTTAATCTTAAAATAGCTTGAACGAAGGCCTTTCAGCCAATAACTAGGAAACCAATATTTAAATAAAAATGCTCTAGTAAGGAATTAGTTTTTAGGATTTTATTATCTTTAAGTGATCACTGCTTATAAATTCTTATACTTGAAGATGTCAGACATACCTCAATGTTTGTAATTCTGAGGTTTACTATCAGTGAGGCAAGAATGGCTGAAGAAGACCACCTGCTCACCCTTCCTTAATCTTTACCAGAGAGAGTGGCTCAGCGTGGAATGAAATAGAATTTCCCTTTCTGCACTCAGAACAAAGGCAATGTAGAGCTGGAGTTAAGAACGCAGGTGGTGAAGGCATTCAGACACTTTGTTAACAGGCTCATCACAGATTTGCTGAGTGCTGCCATGTCCCGGGCACAGTTCTAGACACTTGAGGTGAATCAGTGAGCAAAGCAAAGATCCCAGCCCTCAAAGAGTTGACATGTTCTTGAAGAGAGACAGACATTAAATAACAATTTATAAATTAAGTATGTATGTGTTAGAATGTAATAAGCACTATAGGTGGGAAACTCAGTTCGAGGTAGGTCTGGCAAAGTGCTAGAAGAGGGGGATGCCTTGCTGGAGTGGGCCTCCATAGGAAAGTAGTATTTGAGCCAAGATTTGCATAATTTGAATCCCTCCTCTGCCATGAACTAGCTGAGTGAGGTTGGCCAGGCTCCTGACTGCTGACACCAAGCTTCCTTACCTGTCACAGTGACCCCATGTGACAGAGTAGAACTGTCCCGTAGGGTTTTCTTGGATGTAATCGTTATAGAAGCAGAGCGCCAGGTCTTTCACCTGTGGAGCTGCTGGATGAGTTCGAATTGCTAAACCTTTTGGTTCGCTGCTAAGTGCTAAACTGTTTGCGTCACTGGGGCTTCTTTCCTCACCAATAAAGTGGCAATAATATGTAGCTTGCTGTGCGGTGGTGGGAATTAAAGGGAGCCCCGGTGGCGCAGTGGTTAAGCACTCGGTTGCTAACCAAAATGTAGGTGGTTCGAACCACCAGCCGCTCCATGGGAGAAAGATGTGGCAGTCTACTTCCGTAAAGATTACAGCCTTGGAAACTCTATGGGACAGTTCAACTCTGCCCTATACGGTCGTTATGAGTTGGAATCCACCATACAGCAATGGTGGGTAGCCTTGGTAAAGCAACTGACATATAATGGATCTTTAGAAAATTGTAAGTTTTTATTGCTTGTTGTATTATTACATATTCAGCAAGTAAAACTCCTTTTTTATTGAATGTATCTATGTTTCAAAGTGTCCTGTGATAGTTGTCACACAAGCCTTGTGTCATCTGGTAAGACCTTGGATCTCCGCCCCCCCGCCCCAATTAAACTGAGTCTAGGAAGTAAAATGCAGCCATACCGGCTGAGTGGCCATCTGGTCTCCTCTTCCTTTACCTTGTATAGGGGAACCACCTGGGTCCTAACCAGTTCAGGCTCAGCTGTGAGGCATCAAGACCAGAAGACAACACAGAGCTGGGTGGGTAGAAGGGTGAGCCAGGACTGTGAGCCTGGAGAAGTAACCGAGGACAACCAGGCTGGAGAACCCACTTCCAGCAGGTGTAGCAAGCTCACGCAGGTACATGGAATGGTGAAGGGAGGAGACAGGAAAATCTTGGGAATGAGGCCACATACACTGTAGATGTAGAGTTAGAGTTACTTCCAGGTTCTTGGAACTTGTTCAGTGCCAGCAGGCTCAAAAGTGGTTTTGAACATGTAGAAAAGCATCTATCTTCCTTGGTTTGAAGGTTAGCAAGAAAAATCCAGGTCACATTCAGGAGACAGAAGACACCAGGAGTATAAAATGTGAGGTATGGGATGATGGACCTTCGGAGGGGGTGGGATGAGGAAAATCAGTGCTGTATCTCAGAGGCCACAATGACACTAAGACCTCATCCCTGGCCTGGCTGAAAGCAAGATGTAATTCTAAATTCCTCCAATATTAAAAAAAAAACCAGTTGTCCGTGAGTTGACCCCAACTCATGGCAACCCCATGTGTGTCAGAAAACTCTGCTCTATAGGGTTTTCAGTGACTAATTTTTTGGAAGTAAATCACCAGGCCTTTCTTCCAAGGTGCCTGTGGGTGGACTTGAACTTCCAGCCTTTTCATTAGCAGCCTAGTGCTTACCTGCTTGCATCACCTGGGCACTCCCTTCCAGCATTAACCAGTTGCTATTGAATTGGAAATCATGGTGACCTCATGTGTGTCAGAGTAAAACTGTGTTCCATAAACTTTCAGAATCAGGGTCTTGATAATTCCAGCCCTATTCTATTGGGAAAGCCTGGGTCTCTCTGTAGGACCTATTACACTTCCTGCTGTGAGAAACAGAGAAGAAAAGGCAAGGCAAACAGGGTCCAAGCACCAGACAGTCAAAAGCATTGTTTTCCAAGGACAAAGGAGAAAGGAAGAGAGAGTGGAAGAATACATATACGCATCCTACAAAATATATATTGTTCACACCTGGTGGTGTCTAAGGAAAAGTTTTTTTATTTTTATTTTTTCCAGAGCTGCTTGCTGGTTTGCACAAACATCTTTGTTAGAAACAGTAATGTTGCTAGGGGAGGCTATTGTCTTGCATCGCTTGTCCCCTTTGGGATATGGGTACCACCCCTGCTGTCCTGCTATTTGCTTGCGTATATCTTTGGAAGACAGGAGACTATTACAGTTCAGACACAAAAATGCCAGGTTTGGCTCCAGATTTCATGCTGATCTTTAAAAATACCTAGTTGAGAGGCTTTATGGACTTATAAACCTATCTCTTACATAGAGTGTAACTTTTCATTGGCATACCTTAAAATAGTGTGAATTAATATTATCATGGCTAAGGGATTTAAGGATCAAAAATATCATAAAATAAGTTTAGTCACCTCCACAAGTAGGATTTTATTTTCCTCATTTTGGTGATAAAACCTAAAAAAATAAAACCTCAAGGTACAAGAAAATTATTTCTTTGTATTTAAAGATGGACCTTTTCCTTTGCGGAGTCTTTTTTAGAATCTGCCAAGTTTTGGTGCTCCCTTCTCTGGACAATTTCTTTTTATAACCATGAGAAGGATATTTCAGACCATTAGGAGACAAAGATTGTCCAAAGGATTTCAATTTCCCTTTCTTCCCTATTAAGTAAAATGGACAATAATATTCAGGTATTTACCCACCCTGATTCAACTCTGCCTGAAGGTGGGAATATTAAATTGTATGACTGGTCTTGGGTCCTGAAGCTGGCAGAGTAAGTGCCAACGCCAGCTGAGACCTTGTAGGGGACTTCTAGGTAACCATTCTAGCAATGGAGAAGGGAAGGTTTGTTATACGGGCCACTTGGTTAAATTTACATAAAATCTCTACCCATTAATAAAAAAATTCTATTACAATTTTCTCTTGATAATGAGGGGTATGAAAAAAAGGAAGGAATTCTAAACCTAGAATCACTGAGCAGATGGACATATACTACTCATCCCCCTTTAATAGTGAAGTTCATTTCATCTTATAGGAAAAAGGTACAAATAATTCCATGGCTGCTATGAGGGATTTTTTGTCACTATTTTGGAAATGTTCCTCAGAATTTCCTCTTTCTTTCCAATCTCATCACTTCCTGCAAATAGAAGTTCTTCAGATTATATGTCATGGGACTTCATGGGATTGGCAAACATATTCAGTCACAAATATGAGCTAAAATCTCAGCTGTGCAGAATGAAGGTGAGTGAAGCTATGCAGGTGATTTCTTCAGGCCAGCGTTCTCAAACCAGGGCTGTGACCTGGTTAGGTCCGGCTGGAATGCCTGCTGAGAAGTTGCATTTCTAACAAGTTCCCTGCTGAGAATTTGAGTTTCTAGCAAGTTCCCAGGAAGTTATACATAAGAATCACCTGGGGGATCTTGTTAAATTGTAGATTCTGATTCAATATATATGAGGTGAATATGCAAATTCTCAGCAGGGAACTTGTTAGAAATGCAACTTCTTAGCAGGGGTTCGAATCAGAATGAGCTGGTTGGACGCCCTGTCTCAAGTTTAAGGAAGCATCGGAATCACCTGGAGGGCCTGTTAAGCACAGATTGCTGGGCCAATGCTGATGCTGTTATCTGAGGACCACATTTTGAGAACCAGAGACCAATGGTTCTCACCTTGGCTGCACATTTGAATCACCTGGTATCATACACCAGCATACTTAAATTAGAGAACTAGGCATTAATATTTTTTCTCCAAGATTCCCAGGTGATTCCAATGTGCAGCTAAGTTTGAAAACCACTATTCTAGGTCCAAAGCCCTGGTGGTACATTGGTTAAGAGCTCGGCTGCTAATTAAAAGGCTGGCAGTTTGAATCCACCAGCCGCTCCTTGGAAACCCTATGGGGCAGTTCTACTCTGTCCTGTAGGGTTGCTATGAGTCAGAATCGACTTGATGGCAATGGTATTCTAGGTCCACCTGTATTTCTCATTTTTCAAATAAAAAAAAAAACAGGGCTTCAAACAAGTTCATTCCAGTTCTAACAAATTTCCAGGATATTATACATAAGAGTCACCAAGGGATCTTGTTAAAATGTAGACTCTTGATTCAGTATATCTGGGGTGGAAATGCAAATTCTAAGCAGGCAACCAATCTGAAGCCCTGGAAAAAACTCAGACCTAAGGGAAATCATCCAAGGTTAAATAGTTCGTCATGAGAGTCCACGTGATGGCTAGGCCAGGGCGTTTTGACTATGAAACACTTCTTACCAATATGCCTCGATTTGAAATTTAGCAACAAGTGTATAATGCCAAGCTCTGCAAAATTCAATGAGCTGGGATTTTGTTAGAATGCAGATTCTTTTTCAGGATGTCTGGGGTAGGGTCTGAGATTCTATGCTTTTAAGCTCTAAGGTTCTATCCCTGCTGCTGGCCCGCAGACCATGCTGTGAGTAATAAGAGTGGGATATGCCTTTGCCTGGACTATATAGTATTTTCAATCAAAACATAATAGAAACTGTGGTCTCAAATGCCAGATAAATAACTACTGCGTGAAAATTAGCATATCTTAGGCAAATATATTAGATCAAGTTACAGCCTTTTAAATTTTAGAGGCTTTTGAATAATTATCCTTCCTTGTTTGGTGGTTAAAACTTTCACAGTTTTTTAATTTTATTTTTAAAACTGTCTACTGAAAATATAGTTTAAAGTGCAGAAAAAGTGAAAATCGAGTGATTTGGAGAAAATTAAACCCTGCGATGCTAATCGTTTTAAACAGGGATCCAATTATGTTTTTTGTTTCTGCCTGAATGTTCCCAAGCCATGCTGGGAGGCAAACGCTTTAATTGTTCTAGTTTTTCCCTTTCCTGATTTCAGGTTTAGGAGAAGACAGTTTAGCATAGTGGTTATGATTTTGACTTCTGGAATTAGAATGTCTGGGCTCTGCCACTAACGGCTATGTGATTATCAGTGCAATACTTAATCTTGATGGGGTTCAGTTTTCTCATTTATAAAAGAGAGGTGCTAATAGTACCTGCTTTGTGGGGTTTTTAGAGAGCGTTAAATGAGGTAATACATGTAGAGTTCTTCGCAAATATCCTGGCACATAGTAAGCTCTTAAATCAATATTGACACTCATTGTTATCGTACCTTGTTGACTGGTGCCTCCAGCTGGCTGACTGATGTGGACAGCAGTGGTTCCCAGGACGTAGTCTCTGACTAGGCTTTCAGGAATGTGCCTGCAAGTGTTTCTCAGGAGGCCAAATAAGAACAGCTCTTCATATCAACCCCAGGGGTTCAGATTGCAGTGTGGAGTTGTGTGTGTAAGGGATCTGGAAGGATTGGTTGGGAGCACACTTGGAATAGCATTCCAGGAAAGCTCTCGGTGGGTTTGCCTGGAGGGCCCCCGACTCCCTGTTTCTGAAATGTATAGTGCTGATTAATCTATGAACGACATCATATGCCAAGCAAACATGTTCCCTTTTTAGTCCAGTGGTCTGCAAGGTGGGGTTGGAGCATCAACAGCAACTGCATCATCTGGGTGCACAGGTACAAGAAGGGTGGAAAGGAAAACAATCTCCTTATGAGAAGATTTTAGGGGAAGTAGTACCCCCACTGGCAAAAAGGGAAGGGAAACACCACAGAAGAGATTTGCAGGAGTGCACAGAGTTTGGGGGCTCCCACTTGATTCTGACTATGAATGAGTGCCGGTCTGCAGAGGGGCAGTCTTTTTTTGTACGGGACTTCCTTTCTATTCTGCTGGAAGTGTGCTTCAGGCCTGTGGGAAAGGATTCTCGGTCCAGGTGTGTGGGTTTCCATTTGGACAATGGAAATAGAGGAACTGTTTTTAATGTCAGCACACAGGTACTCTCTTGACTGCTTCCAGTGGAGGCCCTGAGATTGGCCAAATTGGCATGAAAGGAAATAAATTTATTTTTACATTGAAAAGTGATGCTTATATTCAGAAAAACTGGCACCACTGGAAAGCTGGAAGGAGAGAAAGTGTATATGCGTGTGTGTGTGTGGTGGGTTTAGACTAAAAGCTTCAAAGCCAATTAGAAGTCCATTGCAATATTTTAGGAGGTAAATAAAGAATTAATTAATTCACTGCCAGTAGAAGATGAAAGGATATGATGAATTCAAGAAATAAATTACTCTTAATTGAATAGAGAAAACTGTATTTGCTCAGAGTAGATAAAGGCAACCAACAGGTGTTATGTGTTCGGACAACAGTAAAATCCATGTTTTCGAGAGCTTACCTATTTGAACTAAAAGAATCGCCTAGTGAACTATTCTCATTTCTCTCTGCCAGAAATTTCCACATTGGACACCAATGTGTGTAGCTAGTGAAATTTTTCAAATTAAAAGTTTTGTTTAATAAATTTCTCAAGAGCATACACATTACTGATAAATCTTTTTCTTAAAATTCTACTTTTCTATTATTTAAAGTAACATTATTTTTTGATGGCTTAAACCAAGAAAATATGAATATGTTACAGGTTATAGAAACATTACAGGTTGAAATATGGGGATACGAGTGATGGGCATTCCATATAAAGAAATAAAAAAAAAAGACCATAAACTCAATTGGCCAATGGACTGTGCAAAGCAGGGTGGTTGAGGTGTTCCCTAAAGAGTAAGAAATAAGCACCTCGCCAGGCAGAGATCCTACTCCTTGACATGGAAACCATGTTCCTGTAATGATTCCTTGAAAGCAGACATGTCCAATAGAGAATGGGAAGAATTGTGGAGATCCATAGTGGCTTTCAAGAGAGAAGGGCATTTTAGGGCAGAGTGACTACTATGAGTAGTGGTGCAAAGGTGTGAAAGAGCATAGCAACTTCAGGGGTCGTTACCTGTCCATTGCTGTGGAGGGGAAGGGGAGTAATGGGCAGTGGTGGCAAAAACGGGCCAGCAATGTTGGGAGGGGGCATCTTTATAAAGGGCCTTAAATGCCCTGCTGAGGAGAGGGTTAGGTTTTATTGTATAATAGGCCATAGGGAACCATGAAGGGGTTTTGATTAGCAAGATGACATTGATGTCATTGTATGTTTTTAAGAACTTATGTTTTAAACATTGTGTGTTGGTCTGTAATTCTGTAATTTCATTCTGTAGGATTGTCATGCCCAATGATATGGGAAAGGTAGAAGAATGGGTTTCCCAGATGGAGTGGGCATCTCAGTCCCAGTGCTGTTGGCCCTCTTCTTGAGTCTCAGCATTCTCTCTCACAGCTCTTGGATTAGATAAGGCTTGTCCTTGAATGTTGCCGTTTCCATTTCTTTTAATATCTTTGGAAATAGATATGTTAGTGAAACTAAATATAAACACCAAATTACTTGGATGTATTTTAAAATTTAAAAAGGCAGAATGAGTGAGGGTTTTGTTTTAGTTTCTTCAGGAAAATGTATGCCCATCTTCTCTACAGGATAGCAATAGACCACATGTCAGTGATGTCTAGTGGTATTGGTGGCTGTTGGAACTGGATTACTTATACCAGAATTGTCTTATAATTACTGTTATAAGAAAAGAAGTTGGTGAGAGTTAGAGGTGAAATTTTTCCAAGTATCCTGACCATTTCTCCAATCTTTACAAAATTATTATTAGAATATAAGACATTCTGAAATTATTTTAGGGGAAAACCAAAAAACTCATTGCTGGCGAGTTGATTCTGACTCATAGTGACCCTAAGAAGGGGATTATATATTTTATTTATAGAAAACCTTGGGGGAATGAGGAAACTAAGCCCCAGAGAAGTTTAAGAAGTTGCCCAATGCAGAAGAGGCGCCTTTGCAATTACTCAGTATGAGCAAAAACAAAAATTTAGGCAGGCTTTAGGTTAGTAAAAATGATTTGATTACTTCGGTTCATGAGGAATGGGTAAATTTTAGGAAGAACTTCATAGCATCAAGGCTGTGGAAGATTTAATCAGCCTAGCTCATGAAGTGGTGAGTTGTCTGACCCTAGAGGTATTTTTGGAGATGGTAGATAACCCACTGGAGGAAATATCGTGGAGGAGATACTCAAGCATCCACTCCCATGGTTCAGAGAATTCAAATGTTGCTTCCAATGCTGAGAGTCTATGGAATTAGCATATATCCTTTCTTTACTCTAGCTGCAATTTAACAGACCCTAACCCTGGTGGCATAGTAGTTAAGAGTTCAGCTGTCAACCAAAAGGTTGGCAGTTTGAATCCACCAGGCACTCCTTGGAAACCCTGTGGGGCAGTTCTACTCTGTCCTGTAGGGTCGCTTATGGAGAAGAAAATGGAGTTCAGGAGTTAGATAATCTCAGTGTCTCCTCAGCAGCAGTTCACATGGCCTCGTTCTAGTACTTCTCCAGTAAGATGACTCAGCTACTGCTTCTCTCTCTGTTTTCACTTTCCGTTCCTTAATTATCTTTTTTCCAGTTTAAATTCTACAAAGATGTTCTGGGGGCCTGGACTGAAACCCAGGTAGATTTTTTTCATAAAGTCCTATCTCAGAAAAACTATGGGTAGGTGCCCTGGGGTTGACTCTCAGTCTGGGTCCAATCAGCTATGGCCAGGGAAGGCAAAGCCACAACATGAGATACAGACATGTCCCTCCCTCCTAGGCTTTTCCCTTAAGAGACTGTCATTAGTACAAAGCCAGAATCTTTCCTTTGCTGGCTTATAACCCATACTATCCAGCCCCCATCTTACCAAATCATTGGCTTTAGCAGATACAATTTAGTGCTTATTTATCTATTTATTTATATTATGGTATTATTCACCTCTATTATTCTATAGTTCTGTGAGTTTTGAAAAATGCGTACATTCATGTAGCAATTGCCACAATCGAGATATAGAACTATTCCATTACCCTCAAAATTCCTCATACTCCCCCGCCCCCACTGCCTCAGCTCCTGGAAACATTCATCTGTTTTCTTTCCCTATAGTTTTGCCTTTCTCAGACTATCATATAAATGAAATCATACAGTAGTCTTTGAGATTGGCTTCTTTCGCTTTGCCTAAAGCCTTTGAGATTCATCCATGTTTTCGTGTATCAGTAGTTTGTTCCTTTCTATTGCTGAGTAGCGTTCTACCATATGGATGTTCCACAGTCTGTCATCGTTGAAGGACATTTTTGTTGTTTGTAGTTTTTGGTGATCACAAATAAAAAATAATTTGTATGCATTTACAAATAGTTTTTTTTTTTTTTGGTACCAAGTTTTCATTTCCCTTGGAAAAATACCTAGGAGTAAGAGAGCAGGGTCATATGATAAGTATGCATATAACTTTATAAAATATTGGAAAACTAATTTACTTTTTAAAATAAATATTGACAAAAAAATGTACAGTATTTCCTCCCCATCCATGAGTTTTCTTTAAGTCTAGCATATGGAAGCTTTTTTCTTATAAATGTTCTATGAAGCCTTGAGATTTTTAGTTCCAGTATTATCCTAGAGTCACTTCTATTGAGAATAATTAGGAAATGAATTAACTGATGGTTTAGGATAGAAGAGGAGGCTAAAGAGAGAGATGATGTTTTTGTGAAGACAGCTAGGGAGGGATGAAGTCCTCTGAAACAGCCCTGTTAAGAGAGAGGGAGGTAAGTGAGCCTGCGGGTTAGAGCAACTTTCTGGGAGATCATGGCGACCAAGTTATTTGTGAGAAGCAGGTGCAGACAATGCTGGGTAATAAAACCAGAAAGGCACTGAACACTTGGAAGTAGAATCTGACAAAGAAAACAAACAATATATCTGCCTTTTAGTGTATTTACTTACCTCATGAAAGCAAAATGAAATTGTGTGCATTTCTTTGTCACTAAAGGTACATGAGATCCTGAAGAAGATGGCAAATGGGAATAATAAACAGCTTGGTATCCATTACCACCAACGTAAAATGTATAATGTGTCACTGACGTGTTATATTTATGGTCTGTGTGCCAATTTTATTTTATGAAATACAAAAGGGAGTATTGGGCCTATGAGAATTTTAGTCACAACCTTAGTTCCAGTCTACCCCTATGGTCTTAAGTCTCTCATATGGATTCTCCTATCTTGGAAGCTTTGGAAACTGACCTCTGCCTTCAAGGAGAAACTGCTTTGTGATATTTAAATCAGAGGAAGGACATTAAAATAAATGTATTGGTTTTTGAAGTTGATGATGAAATGTAAATATTAGAATTGTATGGACCCAAACCGTACTCTAATAAAATGATTTCTAACATTTAATACAAAAGAAATCGCACAAGAAATGAAACAATAAGTAATTTAATTCTTTAATCCTAGTCAATTCTAAGTAATGTAATGGAATAATACAAATTTGTTTTCACATTCTCGGACTTGGAATGAATAATATCTTAAAGAAAACTGGTAAACTGTGAAGGCAGTTCAAATGTCCATGGGCAGGGAAAGCTATGAAATTGGCTAGAACATTCTGGAATCACAAATTACAAGAGAAGTTGATAGTGGATAAGAGTAGTGGCATTAGGCAAGAGTAATCTGAGTTTAATCCTTTTTCTGCCATTTATTAGCTGTGTCTTCTTGGACAAATTATTTTACCTACCTGAGAGAAAGTAACAGTAAGCATTTCCTGAGATACTACTCTCAAAGTTCTAAGCTCACTGCCTAGAATGTAGTATGTATTTGTTAGTTCCTGCTGTTCTCCATGTTACAAAGCATAACCAAAATTAACCCAAAATGATTTTTTATTTTTTACTTAAGCACCAAAAATGTCAAGTAATCCTTGGGGGGCATTGGCCTAATATTAAGTAATCACCTTGTCATAGAGTTTTGGAGCTAAAAGGACGTCCAGATACAATTTTCTTCTGCTTCTTCGACAGATAAGGAAAATGAGACACATAGGGGTTGTTACATACCAAGGTCCTGCATTCATTTAATACCAGAACCAGTGCTAAAATACAGCTGTCTGTTCCTGGCCCATAGCTCCTTCCGTGTCACCACTAAATGATTTCAGGTCACTAACCACAGGCACACATGTGTAATCTAGCTCACTCCTCATCTTTTAACATTTTAATAGAGCTGAGCCGTCATCTTCTCTAATTTGTACTTTTTCCTGTCTCTAAGGGCTGATTAGAGGACAAGCTATTACTAACCAAGACACAGTTAAAGAGACCAGTTCTTTCTCAAATGATCTCACCTTCAGAGGAGATTTATAGCTGTGTTCAGATCAGCCATGCCCTTTCTAAATGCTGCCATCCCAGGGGAGCCCATTTCAGGTTTTGCCCATATAAGCATACACTTCGGTAATCGGAAATTTTTTCCTCCCTAGAGCATTGAGGGGTTTAAACCAGGGCTTCAGATCAGTTCCTGGGTTCAAACCCCTGCTGAGAATTTGCATTTCTAACAAGTTCCCTGCTGATAATTTGCATTTCTACCCTACGTATACTGAATCAAAGTCTACAGTTTAACAAGATCCCCAGGTGATTCTTATGTATAACTTTCTGGGAACTTGTTAGAAATGCAGATTCTCAGCAGGGGTTCGAAATGGAACTAACCAGTTCCAGGTCCTGGTTTAAACCTTTTCTATGTGTAGAGATGGAGCCCTGGTGGCACAGTGGTTAAGAGGCTGGCTGCTAACCAAAAGGTTGGCAGTTTGAATCTACCAGCCCCTCCTTGGAAACTCTATGGGACGATTCTACTCTGTCCTATAAGGTCACTATGAGTCGGAATTGACCCGAAGGCACCGGGTGTGGTTTTTTTTATACGTAGAGATCTCCCTTTGCCTTCCAAGTTTCTAACAAAGGAACACTTGCCATGTCATTCATTAAAAGAGATACCATAATGGTGGTTGAGTCTAAAATTTGATCTGCATTGAAAACTGCTTCATATTTTAAGCTTCCTTGTAATGATCCTAACATTTCAGAGTTAAACAGTACTTACTGCACCATGAAATATAAATGAAAGCTTGATTTCCTACTGCACCAAAGGACTGTAAACAATCCCACACCTGTGCACAATTTATAGTAAATCAAGCATTTGGAATTTCATCTCATGTTGAATATTTTAAGTGCCTTTAATAAAGATGATGTGGTTTGAAGTCACATAATGAAACCACTCTAAGTAGGAATTATTAAAAAAGAATAATAACTACTTAACGAAGCATCTCTCTGTCCCCCAGCAGTATAATTCAGATCATAAGTTCACATTGTTTTTCTTTAAATGATAACAAATACTCTTGGTAAGTAAGGCCACTCAAGTTTGAATCCCGTCTGGGTTTTATTAAAGGTAAGCCACCGAAATCCTCTGAACTTCATCAGGATTTTCAAACTGTCACTGTGGATATGTCTGTACATACAGATGAGGCAGCCACTTGAAAAAGAAGGAAAGCAAACCATCAGCTTCCTAAACCCAATCTTGTCTGTATTATTAGAAACTATATTTATATCTATCCTTCTATCCTATCTCATCCCATCCCATCTCATCCCTCCTTCTATCCATCCATCTATGTAAATGCTCCCCAGAAGTGGAGTTTTGGAGGATGTGGCATTCTGTTACCTGCACGGTGTGTGCAGAGCGATAGGTTTCTGGGTCTCAGTCTTAATTGTAATTGACTCTGTGGTACCTAAATGATTTGAAACTAGAACAGACCTTCCTGCCCCATGACCACCTTCTCATAATAGGATTAGAAAGCTAATACGGACATGTGCTTGAGAACATGTCCCTGGAGCCCCACTTTCTGCTTTTAGTCAAGGGGACGGCTATAACTTGGAAAAACATTATAAATTCTTGCTTTGTTTAAATCCTCAAGTCATAAATATTATGTGACCCATGAAAATTAATTCCTAGCCTTACTCTAGTTTCTACAAAAAGATACACCTTTTTTGTAGAAATATGTGGCTTTTCATTGACCACAGTGTAAGAGGTCACGGTGAGCTGTCAAAAGCTGATTGCACAACAGGGACAAATTTCCCAGTCAGAACTTTGTGATAAGCCAAGGTGGGATTGTGTAAGGTTGTATGGCCTTGTTGAAGTTCGTTCTGTTTTAGTCCTATTGGGAAAGTAGGATGGTTTTCTAGTCACTGTTAGTCCTGTGACCAATAAGTAACTATTCTAAGGTCAAGTCATCATGTGGGAGTGAGTTAGACCCTTGGAGGAGGCAAAGCAGCACATCAGATGTTCCGCAGTATACAGGGATAGTAAATTTCCACTTCACATCTCCACCTCCACCATCATTAGCCAATTCATGCTTTCTCCCTGGTGACTGAGCTCATCTGGGCACGTATCCCAGGCTGAGGCTTTGGCAACCAGGGCTCAGTGTGGGAGTGGCAGGAATCAAGCCATTGGGTACTGCAGGTCAGGAAGTGAGAGGCAGTTCAGAGAATCGAACCTAAACGTGAGCGGAACAGCAAGAGCCACATCTAATGTCTAATGCAAGGGGTCTGAACCAAAGGAAAGGCACGATGGGGGAAGTGGATTCCTGAGGTGGTAGAAAGAGGCAGTAGGACCCTTAGGGTGTTCTGTTTCTAGTTCTGCCATTACGTGACCTCAGACCAGTGTCCTATTTTCTCAGTTTTAATTTCTTCATCTGTAAAATGAAGAGATTGGCAAAATGACTTTTCAGAAACTCTTCTTATGCCCATATTCTGTGTCTTGTCCACTTAGGAAGAAGAACCCACATTACAAATTAATTGAAGGTCATGGGGTCACTGAGATCATTGAGTTTTCAGCATAGGAGTATTCGCTTTTAATCAAGTTTCAAACCAAGTTCTAATTAGTAGTTTTCTCTCTCACTGTTTGTGACTTCTACAAGGGATTTTCTTTTTTTAAATTTTTTTATTGTACTTCAGGTGAAGGTTTACAGAACAAATAGATTCTCATGAAATAGTAGTACACATATTCTTTCAGGACATTGGTTAACAAACCCACGACATGTCAACCCTCTCCCTTCTTGGCCTTTTTTTTTTTTTTGGTGAAAA
>NW_004444072.1:7521890-7584141 GCF_000243295.1 Trichechus manatus latirostris | reverse complement strand
TGTGCTGAGTTACTTTTGTTTGTGGATTTTTTTTTTCATTTCTTTTGTTTTTGTAGGTTTTGTTTTTGTTGAGACTTTATGTTTTTCCTCTTTATTTTTATGTTTATTAACTTTCTTTTAGGTTACCATGAAATTTCTAAATTTGAAGCAGTCTATTATTATTTGGTATTGTCTTGCCTTCCTCTCCATTAAAAGATTCTATACCTATACCGTTTATTCCCTCTTTTATTGTTTTGATGTTGTTGTCATTTACTGATTAAGTGCTCTGATTCCCTGTTGTATTTCTTTTAGTTTTGGATAGTCCTTGAGAGTTCATTTCCTAGATTGGTATCTGGCTGGTACGATTCTGTGTCCTAGATTCTGCCTGTGAGCTGAAGTTGTTTGTTCTCAGATCAAAGAATTCCCTTTAATAATTCTTTTAAGTTTGGTTTGGTTTTTACATATTCCCTTAATTTCTGTTTATCTGGGTATGACCTAATTTTGCCATCATATTTAAACGAGAGTTTTGCAGGATATATTATTCTTGGCTGGCAATTTTTTTCTTTCAAGGTTCTACGTATGTCATCCCATTGCCTTCTTGCCTGCATGGTTTCTGCTGAATAATCTAAGCTTATTCTTATTTCACCTCTGTATGTGACTTCTTGATTTTCATGAGCTGCTCTCAGGATTCTTTGTCTTTGGTTTTGGCGAGTGTGATTATGATATGCCTTGGTAATTTTCTTTTGGGGCCTATCCTATATAGGGTTTGTTGAGTTTCTTGGATGGTCAGCTTTTCATCTTTCACGATATTGGGGAAGTTTTCTGTTAGCAGTTCTTCAATGATCCTCTCTGTGTTTTCTGTTTTCTCCCCCTGTTCTGGAACTCCAATCACTCGAAAATTTTTGCTTTTGATTGTATCGCACATAACTCTCAGGTTCTCTTCATTTTTCTTTGTTCTTTTTTCTGAGTTTTCCGCAACCAGAGTTGTATCCAAGTGTTTGTCTTCACTTCCACTGATGCTGTCTTCCACCGTTTCAAATCTGCTCCTCAGCCCCGCTATGACACCGTCCATTTCTGAAATCTTGTGGTTTATTTTTTGGATTTCTAATTGTTGTTTTTGTATAATTTCTAGTTGTGAATTTATTTTAGCATTTTGTTCCTGTATTATTTTCCTGAATTCTTCCAATGTTTTTGTCCATATTTTCCATGAATTTGTCTATTTCTTCTTCATTTTTGTCTGCTTTTTGCTGCAACTCTTGGAGAATTCTGAGTATTACAGATTTGAATTCCCTTCAGGTAGTTCTAGTGCCTTTTCTTCCACTGGAAAGTCATCTGATGTTTTATTTTTGACGCCTACTTGAACCATCCTGTCCTGTTTTTGTAAATGTTTTGATATTGTCTGCTGTCTTCGGGGCATTCAGCAGTGATTTTTCTTGTTTATTGATTGTAGATTTGTTTGTTTCGTCCTTTTTTAAAATTTGGCTATGTGTGAGCAGGCGGGCTGTGTGTTCTTTGTTGTTTGCTCGTCTGTGGACATGATACTTTTCGCCTCTTTCTCCAATTGGCAGGGTCAGTCACTCAGATATGGTACAGCAGGGCAGGTCTATCTGAAGAGGAGTTACTGCGACGGGTTGTTTTTGGCACTTACTACAGCCACCAGGGTGGGTCGGTAATCAGTGCAGGGCAGGTTCCAGTAGGCCGTGCGTGTGCTGCTTGGTGGTGTGATGTTAAGTGCACGGTGCAGGTAGGCAGGATATAGGGGGGAGATTGTTATGTGTGGAGCTAAGATGGATATGGGAGAGAGGAGAGAGGAACAGGAGCCAAAAACATACAAAAAAAAAAAAAGTCTTAGGGGAGCTTGCTGTTGGAGTGGAGAGATGGGAGACTGAAATGGAGAAAAACAAAAAGGGGAAGAAGAAGAAAAAAAAAAGAAAAGAATGAGTAAGTAAAAATCGGAAAGGAAAAACAACAGCAAAGCTCCCAGTGATCCCACTGGTGCAGGTTTGAGCTCTGGGGAAGTTGTTTTCAGGTGTTGCAGTACAGCCTAGCTAGAAGGTGTAGAGGTATTCAGCACCAGGTATTCCGGGAACAGAAGGAGAAGTATGGTACAGACAGCCGAGAAATTGAGTAATGAAGAAAGACAAAAAGGGAAAAGAAAACAAAACAAATTAAAAAAAAAGAAAAAAAATCACCCCAATAAACACCAAAAAAAAAAAAAAAACCCACGAAAAAAGAAATGCCATCCGGGATCTCTTTGCGTGTCTGCGCAAGCCGGGGGGGTGGGTTCCAAGACACGCAGCGCCTGCCGGCCAGAACGGGCTCCCAACTCAAGAAAAGGAAAAGAAAACAAACAATTCAAAACAAACAAACCAACAAAAGCCCTGGGATCCCACCAGCGTGGCAGCCCAGACCCGGAAGCAATTCCACACTCGAACGGAGCTCTGCAGCCCCTCAGGAAGAAGCAAAGATGGTGCACAGAGCCAGGTATTTGAACCTAAGGAGGGGGAGGTGGTGAGAGGTAAGGAATAAATCAAAAGAAGCAGAAAAAATGCAACAACAAATGGCACTCAGAGAGCCAGCCAGTGCGGGCAGGTGGAATCCAAGCAGCTGGTGCTTCCTGGACAAGAGACTGTGACTGCAGGAAGCAGAGGAGGTTGAGTGGGGTGAAGAAGGGGGTGGGTGGGAAAGTATATATCACAAATTACCAGTTGTTCTGTCTCCCACTGGAAGCTCTGTGAAGCTGCTTTCTCATACCCCATGTTTGCTGGTCTCTGATAGGAGTCCAAGATGGCAGATCCGCGCTGTGTTCGCTGATATGGGACCTCTGCATGAATCTCTTCTTGCTCTCCTTTCACTGTCAGTTTTCTCACTCCATTGGTTCTTGGCTGAGTTCTTTATCTCTTTGGTTGATGTTTTAGGGTTTCAGGATTGCTGTTTTCTCTGTTTGGCCTAGGTTTTCGGATCTTTGCTGTGGAGGGACGGCGTGGTGTTTCTGCCTAGAGCGCCATTTTGCCGGAAGGCTACAAGGGATATTTTAAAAAATATAACGTAAGAGCACTTACTGCTCCTTCTTAATTTATATCAAGAAATTACTTTTGAGGTTTTAAAAGGAGCTCATTTGTCCAGGGTGTTGATTTTTATTACATTTGCTTTCTTTTACAGATTCCATATTTTAGGTCAGGGAGGTAGTGTATGGTTCTCAAACTGATAGCCCTCTGGCTGGCTACATTACACTTGCAGACATTTCACGTGAGTCCATATATGTAGTATTGATTTTAATTCATTACCAACTTTTAAAAATGGGGAAATTTTAACATACAAAAACCAAGATTTTTTTTTTTAATCTTTTCTTGAAATATGGAAAGATCTAGCAGCACTAAGTCTGCATTCTCAAATGGCAGTAAATGTCCCAGCTGTCCCTTCTGGATGGCTCAGGCTCTTTCTAGTTCATGGTTACCACTGTACCATATGAGACGTTGTATTGAAAATAGTAGTCAGCACCCCACTGTGGTTGGATGCTAGGGTAATGGTATTCAACATTCAAGCAAGCATTTATTAAGTACCCACTCTCTCCAGTACTGTGTGAGATATGTGGGATATAAAGGTTAATTCATTCATGTAACAAATATTTGTTGAGGGCCTACTGTGTGCCACATACTCTTCTAGGTGCAGTAAGTACCCTGGACAAGGGAAAAGAATGGTCATTTTTGAGCTGTGTGGAAAGTGTTGCCTCCCAGGTGTTTGGTGGAGGGATGCAGCCAATCTTTGGTGACCCATCAGGGAATTTAAACCCCCAAGCTTATATTTATTATGCCTTCAGATCTTCTGATGCCTCCAATGACCAGAGCTACCAGAAGCCTGAGGGCAAAGGAGCTTGTTGATTCAGTTCATACAAGTCAGCCCCTTAGGTCACAGAAAAGGGTAGAGAAACATGGAGGAACAGAGATTTATCATTTAAGGTATATATATATATATATATATATATATTTAATCTGAAGGAAAATTCTTTTCAACATAAACCATTATAGGCAGTTGAAAGAGATGAACTAGAATTCTTTTGAACATCTGACCTGTATGTTTCAATGATGACATTTAAATTTGCATTTCATGTGATTATTGTAAAGTGATTTTTCTAGTATCATTTAAATAACTTTTTAAAGTCTCGCAGCAATCACCTACAGAAGGCAGATCAGATCTTCTTATTTATCTCTCTCCTTCATTTTACATATTAGTAAATGAGACTCAGAAAAGTCACATGAGTCACTGATCACAAGGTCCCAATGTCTCAGGGTCACAAAGAGTGAGCTTTGGCCTTCTGTCCTGTCCAGATGCTTTTCCATAATCCCTAATATGGTTAATCCTGGCTGTATTGAGTTCATGCTCAGAAACAGAAAACTTACGACTAGTTTTTAAAATCAGTCATATTGTATCAATGCAGATCTATACATACCAGTGCATTCTTTCGGGGCTTAATAATCATTAGAGCTAAAGTGTGTCCTTTCACTATGTACCAAGTCCTTTTAGTTGTGCAATATAAATTATTTCATGTGTTATTATTGGCTGTTCCCTCTGTTTGGAATTCTTCTTTCCCCACAAATCCACATGGCTCACCCTGTCACTTCCTTCTGGTCCCTGCAGCAATGTCACCTCAGTAGAGAGGCCTTTCCTAACCACCCTATGCACCGTCTCAAGTCCCACCCCGTCCCATCACTCTCTAGCCCGGTGTTGTCCAATAGAAATATAACACGGGCCACAAATGCAAACCACGTAGGTAATTTCATATTTTCAAGTAGTCACATCTAAGAACAGCAAAATGAAACAAGTGAAATTAATTTTAATTATGTATTTTATTTAAGTTCATATATGCAAAATAGTATCATTTCAACATGTCATCAATATAAAACATTCATGAGATATTTTATATTGTCTCTTTCATCCTAAATTTTCAACACCAGTGTGTAATTTACCCTTAGAGCACATCTCAATTTGGACCAGTCACGTGAGGCTACCATACTGGGCAGTGCAGCTGTGTTCATTTATTTTTTTTACTATGAGACTCAGTGAGGCTGAATGGGTTACTCAGGACGTAACACCACGAAACTTACTATTGTCAGAGTTAAAGATAATGCTCAGCTTTTCACTTTTAACAAACTATATTTTGATTTTTGTCTTTCTTCCCCCATGCAAATATAAACTTTTTAAGGGCAGGAGAATTAGTCTGTTTTATTTACTGTTGTAGCTACAGCATATGGAATAGTATCTGGCCCACAGTCAGCACTCAAATCTTGGCTGGATGAACTAGCTGTCTTATGAAGTAGGTTCAATTTTTACCATCCCTGTTTTAAAGATGAGGAAACAGAGGCACAATGAGGATAAATTCTTCTCTCAAGACATACAACTAATTAATGTCTGAGGCAGGGTTTCCACCCAGGCAGTTGGCCTGTAGAGAGACTGCACTAAACCGACATTGTTCAGCTGAACTTAAAAATACACAAACACACTGATGACAA
The DNA here is from genome assembly GCF_000243295.1 of Trichechus manatus latirostris. NCBI lineage: Eukaryota > Metazoa > Chordata > Mammalia > Sirenia > Trichechidae > Trichechus > Trichechus manatus. Next base: position 7,578,652 of record NW_004444072.1, on the reverse strand, counting down.
TGATAAACTGTCACTTCATATTGTTTTTCTCATAATTTTCCTTTATCTCAAACAATATTTAAAACAAAGGAATATTAACAAGGCACAAACTGACAAGTAAAATAATAACTTCAAGTCCCTTATAAATTGTCTGTGAGGACTGGTTTAGTGGTAATGCCGCCTCCCAGTAATTGTATGAAATAGTGATTTATGGGGAGGTTAACTCAGAAGTGGATTTTTCCCTACAGTAAAATATTGTTGTGTAGAACCTAGGTTCTCATTACTATTATTTTTATGATTCACTCTAAATTCATTGTACGGGCTTGGCGGACCATGATCAATTGCTTAAATAGCTACAGTTTGATAGACGTGGGTATGTTATGGACACACAGTTATGCTGATTAGATCAGAAAGCCTATTATTAAGTGGTTTAAGAGAGAAACGTTTAAAGGCTCTGAATAATGGCTGAATTTACTGTCTTGGTTTTACTCATATGGACCAGCTTTTGCATAATTATTTGATAATCATGCCCATGGACTCTATATGTGTATAATATATAGTTAATAGCATCTGCAGTTTGACTAGCAAGGATAATGCAATGAATATGATAATAACAACCAATATTGTGTGTTTTGTTTGTGCCAGGTACGTAAAGGGTCAAGGATTATCTCAAGCATGTTTAGGCCCCGTTGCCATCAAGTCATTTCCAACTCATAGCAACCTATAGGACAGAGTAGATCTGCCCCATAGGGTTTCCACGGAGCAGCTGGTGGATTCAAATTGTCAACCTTTTGGTTAGTAGGCAAGCTCTTGTTTCCATTTCACAGATAAAGTAACTGAGGCATGGAGAGATTACGTGCCCAAGGTCACACAGCTGCTAAGTAAGTGTCAGTGTTCTGGGTTGAATGATCAGATTCCAAGTTAATGTCAACCTCCCCACCCCTTCCCTTAAATTTAAAGCATTGTAACTCACCTGGCTGCCCTCTGATTATTCTGTGAAGCTATAACAGAGGAAGTGCACTCTGAGAGACTTGGGGCCACACAGAACTGGGTCCCAATCCAACCCTGAAACTTATTAGTTGTAGAAAATTGGGTGAAATAATTTACTTGGTCTGGACCTCACCTCCCTTAACTGTAAAATGGGGCTAAAATACCACTAATACTGAATGTAAGTTGCTTAGCAGCACAGGGCCTGGCTTTGAGAAGACACTCACCATAATGACAATTGGCTTGATAATTACAAAGTACTACAGGAGAATAAAATGCTGATCTTATTTACACTACATTTTTTCACCATAACAAGAAGGAACAATAATTAGAACTAAAATGGAGAGCATTTTAAAGGCATACAATGAAATAATTTCCTTGGACTGTCATGGATTCTGTATATGTATAATATATATTTAATAGCATCTGCAGTTTGACTAGCAAGGATTAAATTATTACAAGGTGCTGTAAGATCTCATGCTCTTGGGCATAGCTCGATGACTGGCTGAGGTCAAGAATAAATTCTGTCTATGGTGTTGTAGAGCATAGTGAAGAATATTTAAGGCGTTTTATGCTTTCCACTGAAGCATCTGGCATTATTTGAAGAGGTCTGGCATTAGCTGGATGGGCTACTGGTCAGTTCCACTTAGGCTTTATGATACACACACACACTGTGTCCTGCAGTGACACTTGCTTAAAACCACGTGTCTGCAACCTTTGAACTAAAAAGTGCTGCACCGGGTGGTATCTGGCTGATAACACACATTTTGCAAACCAGGCTCTATCCCTTGAGCCTTACCATCCACTGTGGATCGGCTTCACTTTCGCTTAGCTATTGAAAATCATCTGTCTCCAGAGGCATTCGCAGATTAATTTAAAAGGGAAAAGTAATTTGTGAAAGCTACGTTAGGAGAGAAAAATAACTCCCTTACACTGGTCTTCTTTTGATGTCCTTTTGGATGCCTAAACTTCTGCTTTGCAGATTGTACTTTGTTTTCTGGGAGGAGAGATGATGCTAAGGCTGTAAGGGTGAGGATGATGATGACGACAAGACTATGAGGTCCATTTACTAGCAACACCTATGTTTCAGGTACTTTATATACGTTATATCTAATCTTTAAGATATGCTCCCATTTTACAGAGAATTTAAATGACTTACTAAACCTCAAAAGCAATTCTGTGGTTGAGCTAGAATTCAAGCCCAGGTATGCCTTCGTTTAAAAGCCAAGCCCACCTGCCCACCCACACTTCTTCCCTCCTTTCCTTTCCCTTCTTGAGTTTGGTGATTAAGTCTAAAGTAAGAAATCAATTATATTTTAGGGTTGGACAGATTTGAACATGGTTTTAGAAAGGAGTTTGTACTGAGGAAGAAAATCAACTCAACTGAGAATGGAAATTTGATGTATTACAGTCTCTAGAGAAGTGGAAGTGTACGAGATTGAGTCAGTGGGACATAGTGGGAAAAGCCAAAGACATAAAGTTAGAAGTTCTGAGATCTGGTTACTCCACCTGCTTAATAGCTGTGTATTAAATTACTTAACCTCTCTGAACCTCAGGATCTCTGTCTGTATACGTGGTTAAAAATAGGCACCACACAATAGTGTTGTGAGAATTAAGGTGGGCAGTACATGCAAATAACAGGGTTCCATAACAATGCTTATCAGAATAATCAATAGATAGGCATCGAGATCTTGGTGGATGTGGGATCAGAGAAAAGGGAGATGAGTGGGATTACCTAGGAAAGGAGTTCACAACATGTCTTCTTGTAGTTGTTGTTGTTAGGTGCACTTGAATCTGTTCCGACTCACAGCGACCCTATGTTCAACAGAACGAAACATTGCCTGGTCCTGTGCCATCCTCACAATTGTTGCTATGTTTGAGCCCATTGTTGCAGCCACTGTGTCAGTCCTTCTCGTTGAGGGTCTTCCTCTTTTTCCTCATCCTCCACCAAGCATGATGTCCTTCTCCAGGGACTGGTCCTTCCCGATAACATGTCCAAAGTACGTGGGGTGAAGTCTTGCCATCCTCGCTTCTAAGGAGCATTCTGGCTGTACTTCTTTCAAGACAGTTCATTCTTCTGGCAGTCCATGGTATATTCAGTATTCTTTGCCAACACCATAGATCAAAGGCATCAATTCTTCTTCAGTTTTCCTTATTCATTGACCAGCTTTCGCATGCATATGAGGCAATTGAAAATATCATGGCTTGGGTCAGGTGCACCTTACTCCTTAAAGTGACATCTTTGCTTTTCAGCACTTTCAAGGGATCTTTTGCAGCAGATTTGCCCAATGCAATATGTCATTTGATTTGTTGACTGCTGCTTCCATGGACATTGATGTGGATCCAAGTAAAATGAAGTCCTTGACAACCTCGATATTTTCCCTATTTATCATGATGTTGCTTATTGGTCCAGTTATGAGGATTTTTGTTTTCTTTATGTTGAGGTGTAATCCATACTGAAGGCTGTAGTCTTTGATCTTCATCAGTAAGTGCTTTGAGTCCTCTTCCCTTTCAGCAAGCAAAGTTGTATCATCTGCATAACACAGATTGTTAATGAGTCTTCCTCCAATCCTGATGCTGTGCTCTTCTTCATATAACCCAGCATCTTGGATTGTTTGCTTAGCATACAGATTGAACAAGTATGTGAAAGGATACAAACCTTTCCTATTTTTAAACCATGCAGTAAGTGTCTCCTTGTTCTGTTTGAACTACTGTCTCTTGGTCTATGTACAGGTTCCGCAAAAGCACAATTAAGTGTTTTGGAATTCCCATTCTTCTCAATGTTATCCATAATTTGTTATGATCCACACAATCAAATGCATAGTTTGACATAGTTTGACTTTGCATAGTCAGTAAAACACATGTACACATTCTTTGCTTTCAGCTGAGATCTATCTGACATCAGAATGATATCCCTCCTTCTGCATCCTCTCCTGAATCCGTCTTGAATTTCTGGCAGTTCCCTATTGATGTACTGCTGCAACTGTTTTTTTAATTATCTTCAGCAAAATTTTACTTGCCTGATATTAATGACATTAATATCATATTAAATGCAGAAATGATGATTTCTGCATTTGTTTGAATCACCTTTCTTTGGAATGGGCACAAATATGGATCTCTTCCAGTTTGTTGGCCAGGTAGCTGTCTTCCAAATTTCTTGTCGTAGACAAGTAAGCACCTCCAGTGCTGCATGCTTCTGTTGAAACATTTCAGTAGGCATTCTGTCAATTCCTGGAGTCTTGTTTTTTGCCAATGACTTCAGTGAAGCTTGGACTTTTTAGATGGGAAAAAAGGAAGAATGGATGGTAACAAATATGTGGGTACATTTAGAGGTGAAGGAGAAGGAGGCTGAAAGATCTCCTGCCTGTTAACTTTTTTTCATGATGAAGGCATACGAAGGTTGAAAGTCAGGTTGGGGGCATGAGGAAAGTTACAAAGCCTTGGAACAGCTACTGTTCGTGGGAAGGGAAGCAGACTAGTGAAGAATAAAAGGATTGCCAAGTAGCAGAGAGAAACCAACTGAAGTTGGATTTAATAAATTTGTAATGAAGCCAGTGAGCATGGCTATGTCATTTTCTCTAATAGTACTTGGCAACACAGAAACAACAACCTGGAGAAATAGGCAGTTGGATTGGTTTAGGGTATGGCATTGGCAAGACACTTGCAGTCAAAGTTAAAGAGTTGAGGGAATTGAGGGTACTCATGAGAATACAACTTAATTGGTTGACCATGTGGTCAGGGCTGGAAAGGAAAGGAAAGAAAGAGGGGTTAAGAGACTGAAAGTAAGCAGGGACCAGAAGTTTTAATGTGGGGATAAGGTAGTAAACATGATTAGGGGTTAGAATGCCAGAATTCAGCATTTCAGAGGAGGACAAGTTCCAGATATTGATCAGATACTTGAGAAGGCTGAAGACAAGTGGATGTGAATGATGGAGTAGAGCAGAAGGTCTCAAACTTTAGCAAGCTTCAGAATCATCGGGAGGGCTCTTTAAAAGGCAGATTGCCCAGTTTCTGATTCAGTAGGTCTGGAATAGAGCCAGAGAATTTGCATTTCTAACAAGTTTCCATGCTGCTGGCCTGGGGATCACACTGAAGTTACCTTGGAGTAGAGAGTGAAGTCTCTGGTTAGGGGTAGGGTGGATCTTCAATGTAAGTGTTAAATAGGACAAAAGATCAAGAAGGAGCGCTCTGTGTCAGGTGCCAAAGTTTTTAAGACTATGAGTGAATGACCTGGGCGTCTAAAGATAATGACCAGGAGAATGTGAAATTATGAAGTTAAGGGGTTTGGGAGTAGGCTTGAGATGTTTGCTAGGTTGGTCAACTAGCCATCCATTCAGAGCTTTACACGGTGTTCAAAGCTTGCTGTAGCGATTAGTCTGCTGGCTTAGATCCCTAAGGACCCCTAGAAAAGACTGTGTTGAGTTGTGTATACACTCCAGTTGGCTGAATGATTTAATGTCCCTTCAAACCAATATTCTTTGAATTTTTTTATATGTATGTATGTATGTATGTGTCTATATACACACACATTTATTTGTTTTATACTAAAATTATTGTATGTGTATAGTGGGGAAAATAAAAACAGATTTTTCTAATAATAAAAATGATCTTTTTTATATATATATGTGTGTGTGTATTTTATGTCTAGAATAAAGGCTTTTTATGTACATTTCATTCATTTAACGTATTTCTTATCTTTAGTTTTCCAGTCTTCCCATCATAAGACAGTTGAAAATCTCATTCAAAATGTTTAAAAGTTCTCTTTTCTATCTTACTGGCCAATGTTTTTCACTTGTTTTTTATTCTTTCTTTCTTTCTTTTTGCATTTTTTTGACCCAGCAAACTTCTTAGAAGGCGTATTAAGGAGGTTTACGTTTAGATTTTTTTTAAATAATGAAAGTAATTCCCTTGTTCCTAGTAAGCTGCACCATGGCATACATTACTCAGCCTTAGAATTTGAGCTTACAGCATCTAGCATTTTCAGGCAACTGTGAGATGACTGATCTCAGGATTGATAGGAAGACCTGTCATTTCAGAGTTGGATGGGGCTTATGCTGCTCCTATTCGTTGGAGATAAGTTGGTGAAAATGAGGTAGTGTTTTCAATTTCTACTTGTATCAGACAGATTTTATGGCCTTCCTTGGAAATTCGCAGTATTTCTATCTTCCAGACTCTTAACTTCCTGCTCCGCCTCACTTGCCACCAAATCAAGGAAGTACTTCTGTCTGGTCCCTCATAGTTCTGCATCCTGGTACAGTCCAGTTGTTAGTTTGGAAGGGTCAAGTCTTCCTTCTAAGCTGCTGTTGCATGGCCAGATCGGTCAGCACCAAGCCCTGGGTCTTTGGCTCCTTCTGAGACTTCCAGAACCTCTTGAAAATTGGAATGTGGGTTTCAGCAAACCTGGAAGATGCAGCCTGGAAGAGCAGGGGAGTCAACTTTCTGTGGGTCACACTTAGGACAATGGGGAAGGAGATGGAAGATAGCTAAATTCCCTCTCCTTCCTCTATCTCATGGACTACTTCAAGGTGTAGTTTCTCGGAATAACCTGTCCGGAGACGTCACATGTGCCGCACTAGAGTTGGCTGTGTCTCTTCACAGCTGTGGTAAAACAGTGGCCAGCATGTTGGTGAATTTCCTTGCATTGTTTCCCATCCTTCCCTGTCTCACATCCATTTCCCTCACTCTCACTGTCCCTGCCATTGTACTTAATTCTTGCCTCAGGCTCTGTTTCCTAGGAAAGAAAGTCTGAGACATCAGTCAAGGGTACAGTCTACTTTGACAGGAGCAAAAACTACCTACATTTCGCTGGTTTTGTAAAGAATTGTATTTGGAAACCTGCATAAACTATCATAACATTCCCAATTTAATCCAGGTATTTTTAATGCAGTGATTTTCAAAGTAAGATCCTCAGAGCAGTAGCAACAGCATCACCTGGGAAGTTCTTAGAATGCAGATTCTCAGGCACTGGGAAATCTGTTTTAGCAAGTCCTCCAGGTGATTCTGATAAAATTAGAGAATCAGTGCTTTAGAACTTCTTATAAATTGATGCCTTAGGCAATTATCTGACTGGCCTCTCCATAATCTGATTCTGCTATCGGAAGAAGCAAGCAGGTTCTCAAAGATTTAACACCTATGAACTAAGTGTACATGTACCTAAACCCAAATATCTAAATGTTAATGTGTGGTTGAGTCTATACCTTTCTTGAGACTATTATATTTATACCAGCTCTTTGAGTCTCCCCTTTCCAGGTTGCTAAAAAGGACCAGTCAGTTTGCAAGTTGCTTGTTGAGTATGGAAGAAAAGGGAAGTGGGAAACACCTAGACATTGTGTGTTGAATGGGGCTTATGTTGCCCCACAACAGAACTCACCTGTCCAGCGACTAAATACTAGTGGTTAATTAAATAATGCTTTTCTCTGGACAGCAAGAGATAAGCACAGCAAAATTCTCTCTCAGGCCTCTACGTTTATATTTTATTAGAACCGTCAGCTTGGTTTAACTGCTCTGAGATTCAGTCGTTCAGTTTTTAAGTGGGCCTGTATCTTTTTTCCTTCAAGGAAGTAGGGCAGGGCAGGTGATTCTAACTATTCGAACATAGGAGCAATCTTGGGATATTGGAATTGCAGTGTCTCAGCCATGAGAGTAGACAAGATTTCTACATCCAAGTTCCCTTTCTTTGTCACAGAGGATATTTTTTCTTAGCTCATTTGTTTAAATAGACAACAATCTTCGTGGCTAAGGACTCTCTCTCTGTACTGAAGTATGTTGTTGAGAGCATAAGAATGTTATAATAATTTCATAGCACACACATACTGTTTTCAAATACCCTGGTGTGCTCTTAATTGATTTTCTAAACATATGGTATTGTACCAAGCTGTTGAGTGGGAACTGAGAAAGTTCTCTTTGTGTAGTTTTTAAATTATATGGCTTCATTTTTTGTTTTCATGTTGCATTTCTGGAATTGTTAATTAAATGTATATTAGATTTTCATCAGTTGACAATAGTTAGGGAAGAATTAATGGATTTAAAAACAGTTTATGGGATATTCATGCACTATGGAAATAGAGACATTGATAAAAACACACAAAGCAGTTGAGAGTTGGAAAGAATGCAGTTAATGTCTAGCTGTGATAGAGACTTGGTTTTGTATATAAAGATAATCAATGAATAATGCCATTATGTGTTTCTTGGGCATGTGTTAACTTCTCCCCAATTTATTGATTGCCTTTTGTTTTATTTTAAATAACTTATGATTATAAAATTATTATATGTCAGCTTTATTTTAACGGCAACAATTGAGCATACTGTAAGCATTGGTTATATCAGTCATGGAATATCCCTAAAATAAGTTATTTGTCAGATTTTAAAATTATGTTTTAGAAGTATGTTTATTATAATGCACAATTATTTACAATAAGACAAAGAAAGTTTCAAATGATTCTTTTTTTGTAAAAGTTCTCCCATCCAATACTTAGGAAGAAAACCGAAATCAGTGAAGGCCCCAAAAATAACAGAAGCGATTTCTGATAGTGCGATTACAGTGATTTTTTTTTAATCTCTTATTTTTGCTTATTTACATTTTATAACTTTCCTACAGTGAAAACATAGCTTCATTAGGCGACTTAGCTATTTTTCAAATGAAACAAACCGAAGTTGTACATGAGCAAAATTGGTGTGCCATGTTACCTCCTTTTTTATATTTATTCCTTGTAAACTTTAAAGCACCTTTTGCTTTACCCGAAAAACATATTATGGGTTATGAGTGATAGCTTCATTATCTATTGCTGCATAGGAAACCAACCCCAAAACTTATTGGCTTATAACAACAATATATTATTTCTCCCGATGTTTTGGGTTTGGGCACTTCCTCCACTTGTTTTGCTTGCTCATTCATATGGCAACATTAGTCTACAGTGTCAGCTGGGCTGTAAGGTATAAGATGGCCTCGCTCACGTGTCTGTTTGCTATAGACCTTGTTTCTCCTCCTTATGGCCTCTCATCCTCCCATAGGCTAGACCAGCTTCCATCTAGTGGTCTCCAGGCAGCGCTACTAGAGAGCAAAGGCAAGAGCTGCAAGGTCTCTTAAGGCCTATGCTCTGGAATGCCTGTGGTGTTACCCCGGCCACATTCTATTGATCAGAGCAAGTCACGAGGCCAGTGCTAACTCATGGGGTGGGAAAATAGACTACACTTCATGATGGAAGGATCAGCAACATATTTGTGACCATATTTAATTTGCCCCAGGGGATGACTAAAACTTTAAAGGCTGAATCCTACAGTTATTGATAAAAAGTTTTTGGTGGCTGTCACATCTTGAGATTATAAGTAATTTCAAAGTCATCTTGTAATATTATTATTAACAACCAAAAATTATTGAGCATTTACTAAGTTTTTGAACATTTACTAAGTGAAGTCAGTATTAAGGTTACTTGTATGTGAATTATCTCCTTCAATCCACAGAATAACTCTAAGAGTGGTTGTCACTGTTGTTAGCTGCCGCTGAGTCACTTCCAACTCACGCTGACCCTGTGAGTACAGAGTAGAACTGTTCCATACGGTTTTCAAGGCCTTGACCTTTCAGAAGCAGATCACCAGGCCTGTCGGCGTGGTACCTCTAGGTGGGTTCAACCTACCAACCTTTCAACTAGTAGTTGAGCACTTAACCATTTGTGCCACCCAGGGACTCCAGTACTCTAAGGGTAGGTAATAGTATTATTCTATTTAACAGATAAAGGAAATTAGGTTAAGAAAGATGAACCAAGTAGCCTAGATACAATTAGATAATGGTGAAAATTAAATTTAAATTCAGGGTCTGACTAAAGCCTGAATTCTTAACCTCTGTACCTGCACAGTCCCTGGGTGGTGGAAACGGTTAACTGCTATCCGAAAGGTTGGCAGTTCAAGTCCAGCCAGAGGTGCCTTGGAAGGAAGACCTGGTGATCTACTTCAGAAAAATCAGCCACTGAAAACCCTATGGAATACAGTTCTACTCTGACACACATGGTCTCGCCCTGAGTCGGAATTGCCCAATACAGTAGCCATTGCACATTTGAAATGTGGCTACTCTGAATTGAGATGTGCTGTAAGTGTAAAATACACACTAGTTTTTGAAGACTTAGTACAAAAAAAATGCAAAATAGCTCATTAATTTTTTATATTGCTTATATATTGAAATAACCTGTGTTTATATTGAGTTAAATAAAATATATTATTAAATTAACTTCACCTGCTTATTTTTAATATTTTAATGTGGCTACTAGGAAATTTAAAATGACATATGTAACTCTGCTCTTTGGCTCACATTATATTGCAATTGGGCAGCTCTGCTGTATACATTAATGCTTTTCATACTGCTTCAGGTAGCAGCTACAAATGGTTATGTCTTGCAGTTATATAGCCAGAGACCATAAGTAATTTCAAAGTGCCATATTTAAATGTCTTTATACCTATGTATAATCTGCACTTGCCAAAAAATAATTGCCCCCTAAAAAACCCACTGCTGTTGAGTCAATTCTAAAATCCAAACACAATAATCGTTTGGTATTATATATCAGTGAAGTGACTTAGAAATAAACTATTAAAAATTAGGTACATGTTTCCACACAATATTATAATATTTACAACCACCAAATTGCCTGATGTTAAAAAAACCAAGTTACATTCTCAATTTTCATTGTGTTTCTATTTCCTTTCCCACTATGATTTATCTTTAATTCTTCTTATGTGGGTCACATGAAAGGCTGCTAGAATGTTTCAATTTGCCTTTGTCCCATATCAGTCAGGAAAGCCAAGGTGGGCATCTGTGAAGCCAAAGCTCCCTGCCCTCAGTTTTCACTGTTGTTCTCTATCTCCTTTCTTGGTTGACCCATTCTCCCTGCTCTGATTGCCTCACTTGAGGAATTCTTGCCTGGGGAATTCACCTGTTTTGCTTTCATGCTTGGCTGATTGCTCTAGTCAGTTTCTTGGCCAAAACCTCAGGGTGGCCGATCATTTGGACCTCTAACATTTCATTTTCTGAGTTAGGAGAGATGGATGTGTTGCTTCATACGAGAAAGGTTTTCCAGAATTCTCAGATCATTAGTAATTCAGTCATGCCAGTTATGATTTCCTCATTTTCTGATAGGTTTGTGCTTTGTCTTTTTATGAGCTGTGCTATTCAGAGCTCTTGAAATTTGGCGGGAGTAGGAGCATTCGGTTTAAACCAGTATCAGGTGAAACACCTCTTTGGAGCTGATACTTCCTCTTGTTGGAGCAATACTGTAAGTGCCAGCTTGTCTTGTTTGGTTTGCAGAGTTCATTATACACAAGGTTAGAGAAACTCATATGGAAAAACCGAGGAGGGATATGGAAATTTGAAAATCAGATGCTTTAAAGTCTGCCACTTATGCTGTGTTTTATGAATTGTTACGCTGTGCCATATTGAGTGTTTCTTTTTGCTAAGCTTAAATATTTTGCAAGTGTGCTTATGTTTCAAGGTCAGGCTGAATTCTTGCCACCAAGGCAAATAATAATGTTTCCAAATAGCCAGTAGCCATAAAATTTTCAGGGACACTCCTGTTCCTGACATTTCCTAGATATTAAAACAAAAGAAGTCTATTCTGCATCCAACAAGAAGGGATCTACCTAATAATTCTTTTGCTGAGACAAAAATGGGAAGGTAATTGTTTGAGATAATGAAGTTTCACACCTGTATGGACCAGGATCTTGCAGAATTTATTAGTGTTATGAAAAGATATGTTTCTTCCACTGCATACGTATTAGAAAACCTATCACCGTGACCCACTAAATTCTATTGGTTTCCTTGTTAACTGGCAAAGTACCTGCTCTAAAGCATTAGCTTAAAAATTAGAATTTTCCAGATTGGCATACAAGTTTGCTGAACTAGTAGAAGGCATCCCTGTCATTTATTTTCCTAAGCTGCACTCCTGCTTCATAAAAATGAAGACATTCCTTTGAACAAAATTGACTGATAAATTTTTTTTCCAGACAGGCTCTTGAAAAATGTGACAATCGTAAGTAGCTAATATGTTCAGGGGGAAAAAAAAGGGAAATTCTTTGGAAATCTGTTTGCAACCTAGCTTTTCTCTGATTAATAACCCTTGTAAATGTGTGCTTATTATACCAAAAACATGACCTTTATAAGAAGATTAAAAAAATCAAACTATGGATATGCCGTGTCAGAGACTTTTTAAATGTCAGAAAATGTAATGCTTTTAAATTAATGTGATTTTATAACACTTAACTGTCGAGGGTATTTTTTGAGCTTTTTATGAATTGGGCTTATTAAAGATTCTTAAAGGGGTTCTATCATTGAAATGGTGGGTGGTGACTCACTGTTGATGTTAAAGAACTTAAAGCTACCTGGAAAGAAAGGAAGAGAAATAATGAACTATTTATAGGTTTCATATTGCTAAGCATCCCCAAAATATGTTTCTTTATGACCTCAGTTTCTCTGAGTCTGTGACTGGAAGAGGAGAGTGAGCATTTGGACAGTGTTTCAATGTCAAGACAGACTATTCCTAACCATTCCTAACCAAGTAGTTAGAGCTGATATTATTGTTTGGCATTAGATATATAATCAGTTCAACTGGCGGAGCTTTAGGTCTGAAGTGGGACACGTACATACTGTGTTAGATTTCTATCGCTGCAATAACACATTGCAACTTGATGGCTTAAAACAACATCCATGTGTTAGTTTGCAATTTAGTAGGTCAGAAGTACAGCACTGGAGTGGCTGGGGTCTCTGCTCAGAGTATCATAGAGTTGAAATCAAAATGTTGGCTGGACTGAATTCTCTTCTGAAGGCTTTGGGGGGAAAAATTGCTTCCAAGCTCGTTGTTGGTAGAATTTAGTTCCTTGTAGTTGTAGGACTGAGGTCTCTGTTACCTTGTTGGCTGTCAGTTGGGAGCTGCTCTTAGTTCCTGGAGGCCACCTACATTACTTAACATGTGGTCTCCTCCACCTTCCAGCCAGCATCCATGGATGGAACTCTTCTCATGCCTCAAATTTCTGACTTCCTCTTCTGCAATCAACTGGAGAATGTCCTGTGCTTTTAAAGGGCTCACTGATTAGGTCGTGCTTACCCAGATAACTCCCAGTCTTGAGGGTCACTGTGTCATATAGTGTATAACTAATTATAGTTATAAAATCCATCAAATTCACAGTCCTAGGGATTATGCAGGGCGCGTACACCAGGAGGCGGGAAACATTGGGGGCCAACTTAGAATTCTACCCCACTAACACATACATACATACACACTTACCCAGACCTTGGGCTTATTTCTGTATCTGGCCTCAGGGTTCTCAAAGTGTGGTCCCTGGACCCACATCATCAACATCCCCTGGGTCTTAGTAAGAAATGCAGATTAGCAGGCCCTACTCAGGACTGTTTAATTCTGTTGTACATAGGGTCACTATGAGTCGAAACTGACTCAGTGGTACCTAACAGCAACAACAAGACTCAGGACTTGGAACCCTGGTGGTTAAGAGCTTGGCTGCTAACCAGAAGGTTGGCAGTTCAAATCCACCAGCTGCTCCTTGGAAATCCTATGGGGCAGTTCTACTCTGTCCTACAGGGTTGCTATGAGTTGGAATCCACTTGAGGCCAACAGTTTTACTCAGGACTTACTGAAGTGGAAATTCTAAGGGTGGGCCCCACCTGTCTATGTTTCAACAAGCCCTCCAGTGTTTCTGTTGCTCACTAAAGTCTGAGAAACAGTGCTCTAGAACAGGGTCAGCAAAATGAAAAGTCAAATTTGGCCTGATGACTGTCTTTGTAACTAAAGTTTTATTGGAACGTAGCCACACCCATTTGTTTACATATTGTCTTTGGCTGCTTTCACTCCTCAATGGCAGGTTTAGGAGTTGCAGTACAGACCGTATGGCCCAAAATGTTTACTGCTGAAGAAGTTTGCTGACCTCTGCTAAGGAAAGTAGATTACTTGATTGCTTAGGCCTCATTCAACTAATTTTGTTCTGATTTTCCAAAGCTTCGTGTATGAATCCTACAAAACTGCATGAGATTTAGAGTTTATTCTTCGAGGAAGCATTGACTCTTGACAGTCATTCATGTTAGAAAGCCTGAAAGTGTGTCTTTCCTCCAGGCATGATTGCAGTTAAAGTGACTTGTTCATCTTTACTCTGTACTGTGTGTCCTCTGTCAGCTTGTTCCTCTCTTGAGTGGAAATGGAGAACATCTGTTCACCATCCTGCCTATGTTAGTTTTCAGATAGTTGAAGGCTATTAAGACATCCTTGAGTGTCTCTCATTCAGGACAATCTGCTAATACCTTTAGCTCTCTCCCATTCCTCCCTTTTCCCTACCCTTTAATCATGTCTGCTTCTCTACTTTGGGTATTTCCCAGGCTGTATATGTCTTCCATAAGTTATGGGACCCTGAACATAACTTAGCCAAGCCTTCTGGCTTCTACATTAAAACAAAACAAACAAACAAAACTCCTTCAACATTCCAGGATTCAGCACTTTATTTTCTTAGAGTTCTATGTAACTTTACATATTCCTATCTTACCTTTGCTTGAAGTCCACTAAATGTGATCTGCATCCCTTACTTTATACTCATTACTCTCCAGAATCAGTCCAACAATCAGACTTAATATAGTTAAGTCTTACTTTCTGAGGCTGGCTTCAAGGATGTCAGGTATTTGGCATGATGGAAGTTCACACTGGCATCTGATCCCCCCCACCCACATTGGTCAAACAGTTGGTTTGACATACCCTAGGTGCCCAATTCTAGTTTTATATTCCATTGCTCATTTCTGTCAATATTGTCAATACCTGGCCAATTGATCAGTGAATGCAATCAGTAAATTCTCTGTTTTCCGTTTCCTTCCTTTCATCACATTGTTTCATCCCTAATCTTGCGATTATCCGATTTGTTGTACTAAAAGTATAAATGATTGTTTTTCTCTTGTTTTGTTTCAATTTTTTAAATTTCTTTTATCATCCTTAGTGTGGATTCTTCCTGAAAACATGTTTTTGTTTCTGTTTTGTTTTTTGTGTTCCAAATATATGCAGAGCTATTGTTTTGCCCTCTTTGGGTTCTCTTACAACCACTTCGTCTACGATGTACCTTTGTGCTCTTTGTTTTATGGATTGATTTGAGGGACAGCCAGCTTTCCTAAGCTTGCCCCCTTGAGGTATGCCCTGCCATTTCCTTCAGCAGATTAAAGCCTGCTTATTTGAAATATCTCATTACTGAAATAATCACTTTTAATTTACCAATTGTATTGCCTTTACCTTTCCAGAAACATAATGAATAACATAATTTGTTCCATGCCAATCAAATTTGCATCCCATTTACCAAAAAAAGTAGTTTCTCTTCATAAAATATATTCACATAGGCTTACAACATATGACTTATTTAAAATAAAAATAGCATGTTTTATAAGAAGATTTATATTATCATGTTCTTAGGTTATCAGGGAAGGATTTGAGATGTCTTGCAACAGGATAATACTCTTAATTTTGATGGGAGAGTCTGAGTTTTTTGAAAATGGTTCTTCTACCCTCAGGTCTATAACTGGAATTTATCAGTCAATGGAGACGCATCCCAGACCAGCTAAATAAAAATGTATCCAAGGGAAATTCGAAATGGAAGACAAAACAAAACAAAATACAAAAATAAAACCCAGAGCGTCTTACCTGACTTCTTGGCAGTGGCCATTGAATGAAGGTTGTGTACATCGCATAGTTGTCTCTAGGCAAGAGGGAATGTAAGATGATGAGCCTGTGTGTAAAAATAGGGAACAAAAGATACTTCTGTGTAGAACTGTGCAGCACTCATGATTTGGCTAGGGTCTTTGGAAAAATGAGCCAACTAAAATTTTGATTGGACTAATTGAATTCTCCAGCTACAGGCAAGACTGCCATAAACAATTATTATCAAGATTTCCCTAGTGCCAATATGCCATCTAAAACTTTGTCTGATTGGAACAGTTGGTGAAAATGTAGCAAATGGATAAGAAGGACACATAAAATTAATGGACTTCATTCTTGTCTTTGTAAATGACAGAAGTGTTACCTTTGGTAAAAAAGTGCTGGTCATCATGTCTGATACTGTTAATTAAGCACCTCATGTGGCTCTTTGCTAAGAAAACAGGTTTCAGACTATTTGAAAATACGAAAGAAAGACCAAATTGAAGCCAACCAATGTCCAGATAGAAGTTTGTTTGCTTTTGTTAATATATGGTAATATTTACAGATTTCTCTAATTTTACTTGATGGATCAGAAGTTGTTTCATTTTATTAAATAAGAGAAAAACTAATATCCCAGAGTAGAAGCTGAAGAGAACAGGAATGGGGGGTGGGGGTGGAATTTTGCTTATTCCCTCCCTATTGCTTTGCTATCTCTTCATTTAAAGGTCTTGGGGATTATATTTGCTTTTTTAAAACTAATGCAGTGCATTCAAATGAGTGAGAAGCCAATAAATAATGGATGAATGCTAGTGAGTAAGAATGAACGAATAAACAAAGAAGTAAATCTGAGGGGAAAAAGAGATGAGGGGCAGCTAAGAGAGAAGAGATAACAGAGCAGGTAAGTAGTTGAGAGCAAAGGGAAAAAGGAAGGAATGTAAATTAGTGTGTGTCCATTTTTACACTAACCAAAAACAATATTAAATTCTTCCATCCCAGATGCAGACTCAGCTATCACGTTGTGAGTATCCACTGTATATTAGATAGTGAGCTAGTCTCTTTCCCGTATAATTATTTGTCAGGTAATGTTATGCTTTTGACTAGTTACTTTCCAATTTAAATGATAGAAATAATTCTGTGGATTAAAAATCTTATAAGAGTGGATATCTCCATATAGGAGTCCCTGGGTGGTGCAAATGGTCAACACACTTGACTGCTAACCGAGAGGTTGGTGGTTCATGTCCACCCAGAGGCACCTTGTGAAAAAGGCCAGGTGATCTACTTCTAAAACAATCAGCATTTGAAAACCCTATAGAACACAGTTCCACTCTGACACACGAGTCAGAATCAACTTGATGGCCACTGTTTTTTTTTCTCTCTTGTGTTTTAATCTCCAAATAGGATGTCCCTTTGGCCAAATCCAAGCTATTTCAGAAATAGTTCTTTCTAGGTCAAGTGAGTCATCAGGATCTCTGATTTGGATATGATCCTTTGCCCCAATTTTTAAAAAGTCCTTCCTTTCTTCTCTTCTTTTTAGTATTGTTTTCCCTGTCACCACAGCGTTCATACGTTGAAAACAAACACCAATGAATATTTCACGTTCTTTATAGGAATAAGCATAAGACTATTAATGAAATTAAATATATTTTGCTGTTTCTATTTGTTATCTTTAAAAAAGTTTTTACAGAAAAGTTTTTACAGTATGTTATTTGCTCATTCATTTATACATTCACTCACTCCAGAATATTTAAATGAGTGCCTATAATTTTCAAAGCATTTTGTTAAGTACTGTAGAAAATAATTAATATAGACATGGACATTTCAAAAATTTTTAAACCAGAACCAGATAACTCTACTATCAAATAAAAGGTAAAACATAAGAGACCCACTGACTCATGATGTAAACAATAATAATTTTAATAAAATATATGTAATTTATTTCAAGCCATTTTAATTAATAATAAAAAAAAGACAAAAGGAACACTTACTATAATTATTTACACTGTGTTAAATATTTCTCCATTTCATCCTTACAGATATCCTGCAATTTAGGTGCTATTTTCCTTATTTCATAGAAAAAGAAACTAAATAGCTGTTATGTTACTTAGGAGATGAAAATGTTGGAATTTGGACTCAGGTTTCTGATGCACTTAACTTAAAATATTCTGTGGAAGTTTGCGGAAGAGAAAAATTGATTGTGGTGGCAAATGAATAGGGAAGACGGGGGAGGGAAGCCTTTGTGGAGAAGTGACATTTCAGCTGAACCTTCAAGGACAGGGAGGAATAAAGTAAAGAGACATATTAAGAAAATTAAAAAAGCAGTTTTTTTTTTTATTCTAGTTATCTGAAGAGGCCTCTAAATGGTATGAATAGGCAAGAAAAGGTCATAATGACTTTGATAATATTGGGGACAGATATTTAGCACTTGGAAGGCATAATGACTTTTGAAAACTATATGCAGCACAGATCAGAATCATTCAGGAAAACGCTGGGCCAATTTCAGAGGCCATGCTTCTTACAGAATTTCTCTCCAGTCTCAGCAGGCATTCCTGCTCAAAGCAATTTGACTCATTGTGTTTTGTTCTGCCTTTGGGACTAATGTCCTTTCAAAAGCACAAAATAATCTTTACAATTTAAGGCAAACAGGCCCATGAATTTGAAGAGACTAACTCAGATTCTCACTAGCTGTGATCAAAGCTCCTTCTCCAGTTTCCTTTTAGAGTTAGCAGTTGTTTTGTTTTTCGCAGAGCTATTTAGGATTACATTGATCAGACCACTCCACAGATTTCCATTGCCTAAGACAGATCAGTAAGGAAGAATAGCTCTAAGGGAACTGTTTATTCTCAAGATGTTCAATCACAGACGAATCATGAGGGAATCTCAAAGAATACTTCTACCATGTCAACACTCATTGTTGCAGAAAGCCTAGGAGTGGAAGCCTCCTACTTATCGAGGAGCAAGTGCTAATCTCCAGTTATCTTCATAACCTGGACAAGCCTTGGCAGAAAATTCAGATGTCTTTTCTTAGTCATTTTCTCAGATTTTAATCAAAAGAACACTGACCACTTTGTCAAGTGGCTTGGTGTAAAAAAATCGTAAGGATTGTTCCAATATCTGTCTTCAACAATTACAAAGGATTTTTATGCATCTTCTAGCATTACTGATAATAGTAGAGTTTTTTTTTAACTCTGTTTTAATGGTGGATGTAACAAAAAATAGTAGAGGTTACCTGTACCTGTTGCCGTTGAGTCACTTCCGACACATAGCGACCCTATAGGACAGAGTAGAACTGCCCTGTAGGGTTTCCAAGGAGTGGCTGGTGGATTTGAACTGCCAACCTTTTGTTTAGCAGCGAAGCTCTTAACCGCTGCACTGCCAGGGCTCCAGTAGAGATTAGGATGACCTAATGTTGTCACTTTGTGTATGTTGGGATAGCGAACTCATCAATTGGATTAGTTACTGGTATGTCATGTAAAGGATTCTGAAGCCAGCTAGAAATGTAATTGATTGGTAATATTTGCCCTGAGTACTGAAAAGGAGAGTGGTATCATGGAATTTATCCTTGGCTTATGAGGACAATGGATAGAATATGATTTTTATGATGAGCAGGAGTATTGAAATCAATCAATCTATGTTTGCATTCCTACTTTGAATGTGGTGCTACAAAGTACTTAATCTTACGTAGTCTTAGTTTCTCTTGCTGAAAAACTAAATTATTAAGGTCTAACACAATTGTTGTAAAGATTAAAAACCTATATATATAACAGAAAACAACAGGTGTTGGCAAGGATGTGGATAAATTGGAACCCTCATTCATTGTTGATGGGATTGTAAAATGGTACAGCAACTATAGAAAACAGTTTGATGGTTCCTCAAAAAGGTAAACATGGAATTACCACATGATCCAGCAATTCCATTCCTAGGTATATACCCGATAGAATTGAAAGCAGGAATGCAAACAGACACGTGGACACCGCTGTTCTTTGCATCACTATTCACATAGCCAAAAGGTGGAAACAGCCTAAATGTTCATCAACAGATGAATGGATAAACAAAATGGAATATTTCTCAATAATAAAGAGAAACAAAGTTCTGATACATGCAACGACATGGATGAACCTGGAAAATATTATGCTGAGTGAAATAAGTCAGGTCTAAAAGGTCAAATATTATATAATCCCAGGTATATAAAATATCTAGAATAGGCACGTGTATAGTGACCAAAGTTTATTAGTGGTTACCAGGGGAGGGAGGGGGAAAGGAAGATTAATTGCTTGAGGGACACTGGACTTCTGTTAATGGTGATTGAAAGATTTGGGAACAGATGAGTGTGATGGTTGAACAACATGGTGAACAATAGTTAATGCCACTGAACAATGTTGGAGTCACAAATATTTTGTTACATATATATTTTCCACAATTAAAAAAAAATGCATAAAAAAGCCTATACACACACACACACACACACATATATATATATATATAAAATACTGACTAATAATGGTGGTTATTATGATTAGCAGTTATCATTATTATTTGAAATTGAGACTGCTTTGAATTATTGTCTCTATGGTCCACCACCCACCAGAAAGCTGCGATTTAGTTACCAGACTATTTTACCCTCATTGCTAAATTCAGTTTTTCCTTTAGAAATTTATTTAGGCTTGTGCTGTCCTGAACACCCAATTCTAAGGAATGGTAAGAGCATGAGCTTCTAGTAAATGTGCAGTTAAAGAAAAACTGGAAGTAATTTCCGTGACATTCTACACCAGTCTGTTAATTCTGGCTCCTTCTAGGTAGAGTAAGTGGATGGGAATAAATAGCACAAGTCAGAATGTGTATGTGCTTCCTATGGAGTCAAGGATCTGCATGTTTTAGGCTGCAGTACCCAAGAAGATGAGAACATGAGGATGGCAACCCAAAAAAAATTCTGTGTTCTCTGCTTTGCCTTGGCTTCTGATCCTGCACTTCTGGTCAGTGCTGGGGATTCTCTGAGCTCAGGGATGCTCCATTAGGCCATGCCAGCGTTAGCCTTTAATGCTCAGCATCCCCACCAACATGGCTTCCAGCAACAATAGCTCCCACTAATTATTTGCTTCCCCTTCATTTTAGGTTAGCTTTAATCCTTGTGTTTAACTGCGCTCTTTTATGATCTCATTTATTTTGTCACAATGTAGATGTCCGTTTTCATCATGTGTTGCATTTTGGCAATGGCTTTATAACCTTGGTATGATGACTTTCTCCTCCCTGGGGCTATGAGCAGTTTCTGTTTTCTGGATTTGTAAATTCTGTATCTGCTGCCTCCTGGCTATTTGAATGTGAAAACTTAGACCCTTTCTCAGAGGCAATTTCTGCTCCCAATAATTCCTCTTTCAAATTGGTGGGAAAATGAACTTGGTAGGCATTTGAGAGGGAGAGAGATGTTATATAATCAAAGACCGTAAACTTTAGAATCAGATATCTCTGGTGTCTAATTCTTCTTAGCTTTACCATTTAACGAGGTGTTTTTTTCCTCAGTAAAATGATCTCAATAAGTCTCTGTTTCTTCATCCGTCAAATGAGGACAAAGGTGTTTTCATTATTTACATAAATAATGTATGTAAAGCCATCTTGTACAGAACCTAAGATATAGTCGGTGTTCAAAGTGACAGGATTTCTTATAAAAATAAAAAATGGTAATGTGTGTCTTCTTGCTCGTAACCACTTAATCAGTGTTTTAGTTCTCTTCCACTTAAACCAAATCATTTTCAGGATACCATAATTAGTACAATTCCATTAGTAACTGATTTTACATCTTTTACAAGCACCAAATGTTTCAGAATTAAAAGAAAATATGACGTTATATTTGTTTGAAGCAAAACCTGCCAGAAGAAACAATCACATTGAGTCTGAGACTAAACAGAGCACATGTCAACTCTGCAGGGAGTGTTCCTGGGGTAATTGAAATCAGTATTTTTTTGTTTTGTGTGCTTTTATTGAGTTTGTAAGACGGTTCACCAAAGCAATGGAAACCAGAACTCACAGTTCCTAAACTTTGGGATCTAATGGATACAGTGAATTTTGGGATGTGCTAAGTGTCGGCCCCTTAAGATGGCATAAGTGTGAAAAAAAAAAGAAAGAAGATATAGCATAAGTGTGGTCTTCACTGTTCTGATGCATTTTAATTAATTTGGTGATAGTGGCATAGTCTGTATTTATTTGTACATGTTATCCAATGTCAACTCCAAGGGGATTTCCTAGGAATTTTGTGGCATGGCTACTATAAAAGGAAATTTTTCCTCTTTCAGTATCTTTGACTGAAATTTGAAAACAGTCATAATGAAACATTGAATTAAAACATTCACAATCAAGTGAGTGCTCTAGGAGTTACTATCATTACGTTCAACGGAATTAATAATGAAGGATATAAATCTAATTTCTACTTTGCTTCCCTGGACTCTGTAGACAAAATGAAAGAGAACACTGAGCCAATAACAAGTTAATTCAAATAGAAAATCTGAGACCTTTGGACTAATGCACGGTATCTGGTAGACTCAATACGTGCATAATCTCTGAATAGTAGATTATAAATCCCAGTGGAGGGAAGAAATATGTGAAATTGCTTCTTATAAAACCCATTGCCTTACCAGTGAGTGTCTCTTGATTTGATTTGCTTTGGCAAAGTTTAATTGAAACCAGCATTTTCAGTTTATAGAAATGTTTTCTTTACTGCCTTTCATAGAAAAAAAAAATGGCTATCTCTGAAGAAAATGTAGATATAAGAGCTGAGACTCTAGAAACAATGTCTGGTGACAGATGCTAACTCTACCACTTATTATATGTGTAACTTCGAGCAATTATCTTAACCTCTCTATTGCACCATTTCCTTAAAGGACCAAAGGAGATATACCACATAAAAGTGCCCAGCTTGGTGCCAATTGTATGTATGTTGTTGTTGGGTGCTGTTGAGTTGTTTTTGATTCATAGCTACCCCACGAGACAAAGTAGGGCTGCTCCCATAGGGTTTTTGTGGCTGTGGCCTTTACAGGAGCTAAGGTCCATGTCTTTCTCTCTTGGGGTTGCTGGGTGGATTCAAACTGCCAACCTTTTGGTTAGCAGCTGAGTGCTTTACCGTTATGTCACCAGAGTTCCTGCCCAGTGTATAGGAGCAGATATATAATTGCTTTCATGCCTGTAGAAGAGAGGGGAATTGTTTTCAAGACAGAATAAGTTAACACCTAAAAATGAAATTCAAGTTTAAGAAACATATGTAGAGAAAAAAAATTGAATAAAAACATCATATAAAAAGACTAGGACTTTTTATGTTTAGGCCATTTGCTTATTTTTTAAAGAAAAAAAAATCAACAATAGAAGCTTAATTGGACTGAAAATCTGTGAAAAAACTGTTCCTCACCTTTTAGTAATGCATTTCAATAAACTCTCTGATTGTTTAGCACCCTTTACTTTTTTGTCTTCAAGAAAGTTGCTGTTTTTTTAAAAGGGGTGGAATTGTTAACTTAGGCACAATAGAAGCAAGTACAGCATCTCAGCAAGCTGTGATTCAAATTCATTCATTTGTCCATCCATCTATCCCTAAAAAAGAAAGGCAAATCACTAAATAGATACAACCCATCGCTGTCGAGTCAATTCCGACTCATAGCGACCCTATTGGACAGAGGAGAACTGCCCCATAGGGTTTCCAAGGAGCACCTGGTGGATTCGAACTGCTGACCTTTTGGTTAACAGCCCAGCTCTTAACCACTGTGCCCCCAGGGCTCCAAATACAATGAATCCCCTAATACATAGAGGAGAGGGAAGAATAAAAGAGATATTTTCTTCAAGTCACCATGGGTGACTTTGCTGATATTTTAAATACTAGAAGCATAGCTTCTGGCATTACAACAACATGCAAGTCACCACAGTATGACAAACTGACAGATGGATCACCACAGGTAACTAGTTATAAAAAATAAGTTGCTGTTGAGTATATTCTGACTCATGATGACTTCATGTGCTTCGGACTGAACTGCTCTTCATAAAGTTTTCAATGGCTGTGATCTTTTGGAAATAGATTGCCAGGATTTTCTTCCAAGACATCTCTGTGTTGATTCAAACTAGCTATAGAGGCTGCTATGTACAGTACAAAATCCTAGAAGCATGATCCCAGCAGTGTCTAGCTTAAGACAGTGGCCACGACTGACTGTGACATAGCACTCCTCCTTGATCCTAAAAGGAGAATGGCTGAGGAGAAAGCAAGAGTTTCTTTCCCACCAGCAATGCATTCTGAAACAGACAGCATCAGGCACCTTATTTGTAGATTATGAGTCACCTGAGCCTGCTGGTTTTGCGTTGGAGCTGTGCTGACCAATGGAAACTTCAGCGATGATGGGACTATTCTTTATCTGTGATGTATATAATATGGCGGCCACTAGGCATGTGTGGCTACTGGGCATTTAAAGTGTGGCTAATGTGACTGAGAAACTGAATTTTTAATTTTACTTAATTTTTAAATTTAAAAATAGCACATGTAGCTAGTAACCGCCATATTGGACAGCCTAGCACTAGATTAGCTTTGTTTGATAGCACTGACTGCTGATTTGAGAGTATTTTTCAAGGCAAACCTCCTGATTTCTTGTGAGGCAGGTGCCTGTCTTCACTTATGTACTGTCTGAGACCTGGAGGGAGATTTGGGGTTAAGTATTTAAAACTCCTTACCTGGCACTCCTAACAGAATCTTCACAAGTGTTCCCCAGACACCACAAATCAGTCATGAAAATTAGTTAAATAAATGAGAGATTCCATTTTTCTTTCAGTGAAGACTTGGTTCAGGGTCGTAGCAGCATTTTAATTGTGGTGATTACATTCAGTGACAGTGACAGAGAAAGAAAATTAGCCACCCCTTCTTTCCTAGCTTCCTTCCAAAATGAGTTTTGAGATGATTTTTTCTGGAATATTCAATATCACAAATTATAATGAATAAAGAATTTGGACAAAGGGAAAACCTGGGTTACTCACATGTGTTTTCTTTCATGAGTAAGATCGAGTCACCGACCATTGACTTGGAAAACGGTTTTGAATCATTGTTTCCCGTGTGGCACCCCATTTTCCCTGATTCATACTCCCATTCTCACCTCATTCTTCTCTGTGGTCAGGAGCAGGGTGTGTGAGACACCAGTCACTGTCTGGCGTGGCTTTGTGCTGTCAACGTGCTCTTTTGGGTAAGATCCTGATTTTGACATTTAAGTTTATCTGTCAAAGACAGATCATTGTACACCAATAAGGACCTTTGTTAAGCCATAAATAAATAAAAAGAAAGAAAAAAACAGTTGTCATGGTGTTGATTCCCACCCATGGCAACCCTTTTTGTGTCAGAGTAGCACTGTGCTCCGTAGAGTTTTCAATGGCTGATTCTTCGGAAGTAGATTGCCAGGCCTTTCTTCCCAGGCTCTGCTGGGTGGTTATTTCAGTATATAAGCAATATAAAAACTAATGAGCTATTTTACATATTTTTGTACTAGGTCTTCAAAAACTGTATTTTACACTTAAAAGCACATCTCAATTCAGAGTAGCCACATTTCAAATGTGCAATGGCTACTGTATTGGGCAGTTGCAACTCACATGGCAAGCCCATGTGTGTCCTAGTAGAACTGTGCTCCATAGGACTTTCAGTGGCTGATTCTTTGGAAGTAGATTGCCTGGCCTTTCTTCCAAGGCTCCTCTGGTGGACACAAACTTCCAACCTTTCATTTAGCAGCCAAGCTCATTAACCGTTTGTACCATCCAGGGACTCCGAAGACCTTCATCCTGAGGTAGAAAGTCCTGGATCCACTTTCTAAAACCTAGTAGATGAATCAGCAATCCCAAACAGAGGGAAAAAATCAGAGCAATAAAAACAAAATTATGACATAGTCACGTTTCATTCAAATTTTATCTCAGAAAAAGTTCCTAGTTTTATCGTTCTGTTGGTAGCAACATTTACAAAAAGATAGGGACTGAATAGAAGTTTGGATCACTGAGGTTTAAGGAAACATAATAAACATAATTTTCTTAGCCAAGGAGTCAAAAATAATCTCAACAACAAAACTGCCCATTGTAATCCCCAAACAGCAACCTTGATTTGTTTTGGGAGGCAGCTACAGAAGAGGATACAACAAATGTGTATTTATTTTTCTGATTTGGCAAGTAGATGCAAAAGAATGTAAACTCCAGGGCTTTTGAAACACATTTGATGTGATATCTGTGTCTTTCTGCTTCTTCTTCAAATATAAGATAGTGTCAGCATGTTCCCACAGTAGATAAATATCAGGGATAAGTACTGAATATTCCTTTATATCATTGCCTTTACAAAGAATGTGTCTACTCTTTTTTTTTTTTTTTTAAATGAGAATAAACACCTCTCACAGGATTGATAGTTTTAATGCCTTATGGTCTGGCTGTAAGTGAGCAGGCTTGCCTAATGTGACAGAACTGGCTCTGTATTCTTTTCCATTGTTGTTGTTTTAGGTAAAAAGCTCTTTGAATCAGTGCATTGAAAATTGTGAAATTCACATCAAATGCCATTTATGACCTATATAATTTTAGGTAACATAGTTAGCTTCTTACAGCCTTGGCTTTTGATTTGTAAATTGCGTATCATAACAGATATCTGGCAGAATTGTTTTGAGTTTTAAAGGTATTAAGAGGCTAGCAGGCCTAGTCCCTGCCATTTACTCTGTAGATTTATACAATTTAACCATTTTCTCTACTCTTAGTCCCACCCTGGCCTGCCAGTTCTACTAACTTTACAGCACTCCGCGGCCAGTGTTGTGTGTCAATTCAAGTTTTCCATCTAGGGTCTAAATCCATCCTTTTGTTCTCCTTCCAATTAGTAGTATTAGCTCGAGTTTTTTATGCCCACTATCACATTGACTTCGACTTCCTGTAGTATGTCACTTCCTTCCATGGTCATGGTGAATTCTAATTGAAATTATCTGTAAATGGATGTGAGTAGTTTCCCATGAGTATCAAATTAGTTGCTTATCAAAAGTAGGTACATCGGGTCCAAAATTCTACAAAATTCTCAGATATTTTCCCGCTAGGTATGACTATTCTGAGCAAGTCAGTAGTTTAGTCGTGACTCATCAGTGAAATATACATGCATACACACATATTCAATATATAAGTACTGATATATTAACATATATAAATATTATTAAATTGATGGTGAAGAAAAAAGATACAGTAGAAAGTCTTGCTCCCATCAGGAAAATCACAAATTTCTTCAGCTTCCTGTAAACACAAAATTTAAAAAAATATTCTTTTTAACGATTCACAGTTCCAAGGCATATGCTGGCATGAATATTTAACAGCAACAACCCCTGATCGTTTTGAACTTCAGTTTTGTCATTGGGGAAATGAAAGATTAAGTCGTAGGTTAAGCTGTCAAACAGGATGTCTGTGACGGTTTGATGAACTCTAGCTGGATCAAGTGCAGAAGTTCAAGGTGAAAAGTGTTGTATTATGGCAACAACATCACCCTTCTCTCCAGGAATATTTCAAAGTACTGATTTACAAAGTTACCTTGTATTGTGAATGTCCTCCTCCTGCAGGGGTCAAAATAAATAGAAGAATGGGAGGGCACTGTGTCCATTTAAAATTATTTTGATTGACTGCTTTTAGAGAGCCTGGATTTGGAACTGGCCTGAACAGCTGCCTTGGAAGCTACTTATGGTCATTTAAGGGAAGGTGCCTCACTTAGTGAGTGCAATTGGCCAGGCACTGGGCTAGGCATTTTGTATACATTATGTCTAATACAACTAGTTCCTAACTGAGAACCACTGGGTTAGAACTCCTATGTATCCATATATATTATTTAAAACAAACACTTCCAAATTTACATTTTAATTTTCTTTTCAAAAAGGCAAACTTCTGAAGTGAATGTATCTTAGCTTCTCAGACAGTCTCTACTAACAAATACTTAGGGGTAGGTTACTATAGTATTTTTTTTTTTCAAATTCACAAATTAGTGTTTTTAGTGACTACACAGCTGCCTTGTGAATAGACCAAAGTAATGTTTAATACGTTTGCTCTATTGTTCATTATTTCCAACTTCAGTTTTAAATATAAACCAATAGCAATGAAGACCAAAAAAGCAGGAGAAGAGTTTGGTGAGCTTTAACGATTACTTACCTAATCTTATTTACTGTATTATCCTATTCCTTACTCAATTTCTTAGAACTATTTTGTACTCAGTGAATGTTTTCGAATTTGTTGACTTGAATGAAATATAGGAAATTTGTTATAGAGAGATACTAATTGCTCTAAAATCAGAATAACCGAAGTTGTTAAAACTGTGTGCAAATTAAAATTGCATAGGCTATGAAATACGTAGTGTTAGATACAGGCAGTCTATGCTGAGAAATTTAGGAGACAGCTACCTGGCCAACCGACTGAAAGAAACCCATATTTGAGCCCATTCTAAAGAAAGGGGATCTAAAAGGATGCAGAAATTATCGAACAATATCCTCAATATCACACGATGTGAAATTTTGCTAAAGATGATTAAAAAATGATTGCAGCAGTACATAGGCAGGGAACTGCCAGAAATTCAAGCCTGATTCAAAAGAGGATGTGGAACAAGGGATATCATTGATAATATCAGATAGATCTTGGCTGAAAGCAGAGAATACCAGAAAGACGTTTACCTGTGTTTTATTGATTATGCAAAGGCGTTCAGTTGTGTGGATCATAACAAATTAGGGATAACATTGCGAAGAATCGAATTCCAGAACACTTAATTGTGCTTATATGGAACCTGTATATAGACTAAGAGGCAGTCGTTGAAACAGTAAGGAAGATACTGCATGGTTTAAAATCAGGAAAGGTGTGCGTCACAGTTGTATCCTTTAACCATACTTATTCAGTTTGTTTGCTAAACCAATAATTCGAGAAGCTGGACTATATGGAGAAGAATGCTGCTTAAGGGTTGGTAGAAGGCTCATTAACAACCTGAGATATGCAGATGACACAACCTTATTTGCTAAAGTGAAGAGGACTTGAAGCAGTTACTGATGGAGATCAAAGACCACGGCCTTCAGTATGGTTTACACCTCAACATAAAGAAAACAAAAATCTTCATATAACCGAATGCTGTTCTTGTCCTGTCCTATTAGCGGATGGAAATAAGACGGAGGTCACACCACCAGTTGCAAGGGAAACAAAGTGGCAATTTAGTGTCTGCACAGACAAGGAGCAACATAGGGCCTAGCAGCCGAAACACCACTCGCTCCCCGCAAAGGAGCAAGGAGCTTTTATGTCCTTGAGTCCCCAGGGGGTAGGGATTGGCGCCTGAAATCTGAAACCCAGATCCCGCCCATGCCCATATTTGGAGATCCGGGTGCTGAGTCATGCGGCAAAGGAAGTGACCTCTGACTTTGCAAATGGGCTTCGCACTGTGGTGTGCTAGAAAACATCTTCCTCTCTGGCGGTGCTCAGTCAGATCGGGGTCAGGTGGAGGATACAGCTCTTCAGGTCTTGCCAAGATCCTGGTTTGTGCATATGCGGGATTCCGCGTCAAATTCAGAGGGCAGTTAGAAACCCCGGCTTGGCGGGCTGCGAGCGGGAGGGGGTGGGGTGGGCAACCACTGCGGAGCAGAGTAGCCTTGGTGGAGGCTTCACTCACGGCTGAACCAATAAACATCATGATAAATGGAGAAAATATTGAAGTTGTCAAGGATTTCATTTTACTTGGATCTACAGTCAACGCCCTTGGAAGCAGCAGTCAACAAATGGCGTATTGCACTGGACAAATCTGCTGCAAAATACTTCTTTTAAAGTGTTGAAAAGCAAAGATGTCACTTTGAGGACTAAGGTGCGCCTGACCCAAGCCTGGTATTTTCAGTCTCCTCATATGCATGCAAAAGCTGGACAATGAATAAGGAAGATTGAAGAAGAATTGATGCCTTTGAGTTACGGTGTTGGCAAGGAATATTGAATATACTATTGAGTGGCAGAAGAATGAACAATTCTGTCTTGGAAAAAGTATGGCTAGAGTGCTCCTTGGAAGCGAGGATGGTGAAACTTAGCCTCGTGTACTTCGGACATGTTATCAGGAGGGACCAGTCCCTGAAGAAGGACATCTTGTTTGGTAAGGTAGAGGGTCAGCGAAAAAGAGGAAGACCCTCGACGTGGTCGATTGACACAGTGGCTGCAACAGTGGGCTCAGACGTAGCAACGATTGTGAGGATGGCGCAGGACCTGGCAGTGTTTCACTCGATTGTACACAGGGTCACTGTGAGTCGTAACTGACTCAGTGGGAACTAACCACAACAGATACAGGCATAGTTTCAGAATCAAAAGACACAAGTTTATCTTTTTTTAAGCCTTACCCCATGGAGACTTTTCATTGCTTTCCTCAAATTACGGATATTAGTATTTCTCAAAGTGGGGCACTTCAATGAATGAAGCAGCACTGTTGGTAAACAATAATGAAAAAAAAAACTTAACTTATAGAAATATTTATAAATTCACTATATACTTTGGTGTTTATTATTAAGGTGTTTTATGATAACTAAAATGATCATATATCACAAATGCAATAGTTTGTAAAATAGTGAAGGAACAAAATAGCTATTATTTCAAAGAACATTTTAATCTACTTTGCAGAATAAACTATATTTACAAGTAGTATTCTTGCTGCTGGGTATACACAGTTTGGTACAAGTGAAATATTTCAGGTTTTAACCAGATTTTAAAAGCAGAAATGTTAGTCACAGATAAGTTTTAAGAGGTAGCCTCAATTTTGTGTATTAAAATGTCCGTGCTGTAAATTTGCAGGCAAGCATCTATGGTATTTTTAGAATAAAGCAATTGAGTATTTCACTCAGACTCATTTAGTATCCTCATAATCATAAGTTATACCTGGTGTCACAGGTCCAGTTCCTATAGAAGCAGACTCCAAGGCTTTATTTGGGACAGCCCTTGGGGACATCACCTATGAGGAGTGAGGGTTGCAGGATTTGGCAGAGGGAGAAGTTGTACTGGGATTCGGTCACAACGGAGGCCTTTGCCTATTCTAGATCCTGTGAGGAGCTTTAGAGCTGAAATAGCGCTTCAGTGTTGTGCTTTGAGGCAAGTGGAAAAGCTGTTAAGACCCTTGATTAATCAGTCATTTGGTGGAGCCACCAACTTCTCCACTGGAGAGGGACCGTGACTTTTGATGAGGCAGATCTCTTTTGCCCAGGGCAATTTGCGACTAGGGTCTCAGATTAGAGCCATCAGCCACCAGCTTTCTCAGAAGCTGGGGAAATGAGTGTCTCAGCTGTAAAGGGGTTTCAGGGAAGCACACCACAGCATCCACTACATCTGTATTTGCCAGCAAGAGGCCAAAGAATATGTAGTCACGTGTCCTCTGATTTTCGCTGATTTTCTAGGCTTTCTCTCTTCAAGCAAGTAGGAAGGCATGCATGCAAATATTTTCCCGAATTTCCTAAAATCTTCCACTTCTTCTCTTTTTTATACTCTGATGGACAGCTTGGTTATAATTTTGAGAGAGGGCTTTGAACTGTATATATAAATGTAAATGAAATACATATCCTGGAAGAAGAGAGGGGTGAAAAAAGAGTGCAGCTAACTCCACCTAATGTGCAAATCAACATATTTTTATTGTGTCTCTCAGTGTGCTGCGTAAAAAATGAGCTTGAGCTTAACCTCTTTGGATCTCTTGAACCAGAAAAAATAATGAAATCCATTCCTATAAATTGCAATCTTATGACTATAAGCCTTGAAGTCTTCTGTGGAAGCAACATAAAGAGCTAAAAAGTTTATCAGCTTACTTTTTCTCTCCATGAGTTCATTTTAGCCTTTACCTAATTTCGGCAATGTCAGGATTAAGGTAATGGATATATATGAATACCCTTTACAAAGCATGACTGGAGTCGTAGATGAAAATATTTTAAAATTATTTATTGAAGCTTTCTATTATTTGTGGACATGTCAAACCACACCACTGATGTCAGCAAAAATTTATTTTACTTCTGTGTTTTCCAGACAAGCACTAGCCAAAAAGTTATTCTGGTGCTTTAACTCGTCATCAAAAGAGAAACTTTTAGCAATACTAAACTCCTGAGAGGTCTGAAGTCTTATGGATGCCCTTACCAAGGAAGTTGACACACCCACACTCAATCCACTACCCAAAACTCATTGCCGTGGAGTCAATTCCGACCCATAGCCACCCTATTGGACAGAGTAGAACTGCCCTGTAGAATTCCCAAGGCTGTAAATCTTTACAGAAGCAGCCTGCCACATCTTTCTCTCGAGGAGCGACTGGTGGGTTCGAACTGCTGACCTTTGGGTTAGCAGCCGAGCACTTTAACCGCTGCGCACCACCGGGGCTCCTTAATCCACTACTAGGTGAACAATAAATAAGTTTATGGCGTGTTCTGGTGAATGTAGATTTGTTATATGTTGCTTTTATCTCTGTTTTAACATCTCTCTATTTCCTCCCTGGTACTACTATTTTTTTTTTTAATTGTTTTGCTGACTCAGATATCAATTGTTGGCCTTGCTGTTGTTGAGTATATCAAAATGGAGGAAAAAGCAGTGGGAAAAGATAAGTGTTTTTGCTAATTTGGCTCCAGCTGATTTTAGACCTGGAAGCAGGAGAGCTGATGGCTCTTGTCTGTGGTTAATTAAACCCTGTGCCGATGGTTTCTGTTAAAGGTCTTAAGTCACCCACCTTGTTAGCAGGTCCTCTGGTCCAATGGGGTTGGATTTACCACTGGGGAATCATTTGCAGGATTTTTACCTTGTGTTCAGGTAACTGTTTGAAGGCAGGACGATGGCCTGATGTTTGCATTTGGCCAGAGCGTTGGTTATGAGATGTGTAAAGGGAATTTGTATGGAGCCTCCCTCTACTTGGCTTTAAAAACAAGATGACATCAAGTAAGTGCCATTGACATAAACTTCTCTTCTCCCTTCCACCTCCTAGAATCCTCCAGTGAGAAAATAAAACTCTCACTGCATTTTGTTTTCCTAATGCTTCCTGGATTCTCATCAACAGGTTTAACAGGCTGCTGCTTGCCCTACAGATTAGAAGAATGCTGGCATATTTTAACAGTTTCCTAGGATTCAAACAGCCTTTAATTAACAGCAAATTGATGTTTTGGAATGTTACCAAATTATGGGAGACTTTGAACGCTAAAGCTGGGCTTTCGTCCTTCCGGCTTTTGAGTGCTGTGGAGTCCTATAATGGGGTGAAGGTGTGTGCTTCCTTACAAAATAGCTGGCTGTGTATTAGTGTGCAAACGGAGTGTCTTTGTTGCCATAATAGTCCCACTGCCTGCTCGTTGGTGGCCTTCTAAATTCTGCCTGCCCATACCTGGCAAGGAGGCAGGTAGTTGCTCGGTGCTCAAAGCTGTAGGGCTGCTGAACAGCCCAGGGATTTACTGTTTGTTGCACTGGGTTTGCTGGCTTTTAATCCTCCATTTGCCTGGGCAGTAAGGTACGGCTGCCTGTGTTTGCAGTTAAATTTCTTTTCTGTGCCAGGTTCATGTCATCTTGCTGCCAGAGTTCTGGATGTGGTGGAAAAGCGCAGTTCTGTAAAATAATCATCCAGACTGAGTGCATTTTCTGAGCAGAAGTTGGGTTTTAAAGAGGGAGAGGTGTGCAGTTGAGGGGTTTTCCCTTTGAATCCAGGAATCTTGGTTGCAGCAGATTTGTAGCTGACCCAATCCAGAGGGCATTAGGGAACAAAGAGAAGGGAAGGCTAGATGGAGGAGTGACTACCTGTTTGAAATGTTAACTGTTACTGACATAACTAGATAGTTAGAATCTAAAGAAGAGGGCGCCATTCAACTAGCTCCCTCTGCATAATGGCAAATCTGCTCATTTAGCCAGTTCCCAGTTGAGATCAATAAACTCCATGTCTTGTTTTTCCTGTGACCCATAAAGCTGGCCTTTCTTGCTCAAGAGGGACCTTGGCATTTTTTTCCACACATGGTGTCCCTGACTGCTCTCTGCTTTTCTCTCCGCAGGTGGTACATGCCAGAGCCCTGCTCTCCCAGCCCTGGTCCGTCCACCAGCCCCTCCTTTGCAACCATCGCTGGATATTAAACCATTTCTTCCTTTTCCTCTTGACACTGCGGCCGCAGTCAACCTCTTTCCCAATTTTAATGCGGTAAGTACCATGGCCGAGTTTGCGTCTGCCAGGAACACTGGAAAACCTTGAAGGCCAGGGATGATTCGGTCACTACCGTCCATCCTGCTATGTCATTTATGCTACAACTTGTCTGAAATCCATGCTGAAGTTAGCTGTCTGCCTGTTACGTCAAGTCCTCGAGCCAAGCTCTTGTTCAAGGGAAAAGTAAAAATGATTTGATCTGATTGGTTTGTTCGTGACTTGATGTCTCCCCTTTAGTGTCTTCTGGGTAGATCTACAATTCTATTATTTTGTTGGAATTCTTCCAAATTGAAATTTAATGAATTAGCTGGAGAGAGCATTGGAATTCAAGGAGATGTCTAAAAATATAAATGTGTTTTTTCTGTCTTGGCTATATACTTTAATTTTCAAATTTGTTGCTTCTTTTCTAATTTAATATAGAGGACCCTGATAATCATAATAGTTACACATTTCATGGATAAAATACTTTTTTATCTTTCTTAGCACTAAAGACATCAGGCTTCTGGTAGCAAGAGTTGTAATATATGTGTGTGTGTATATATATATATATATATATATATATATTTTTTTTTTTTTTTTTCCTGCCCAATCACAATTGCTCAAGTTAAGCCTTTCTCAAATTATTTCTCTCAGTTTTGGGGGGCTTTGTCAATAGTCTTATCAGCATAAGTTCAATTTCTCTCTTGCCTCTATTTTCACTCTTAAACATGTCTTCTGAAGTTGGCAGATTCATCATTTTCATTGTCTTGCTTATCTAGTGCTGCTATAACAGAAATACCACAAATGGGTAGCTTTAACAAACAGAAATTTGTTTTGTCACAGTTTAGGAGGCTAGAAGTCAGAATTCAGGGCACCGGCTCTAACAGAAGTCTTTCTCTCTCTGTGGGCTCTGGAGGCAGGTCCTTGTCTGTTTGAGCTTCTGCTCCTGGGTGATCTTCAGGTGACTTGGCATTCTCTCTTCCCCCATCTCTCTTGCTTGTTTAATCGCGTTTACATCTCAAAAGGTGCACCCTATACTAACCTTGCCTCATTCACATAATAAAGACAACCCATTCCTAAATGGGATTATAACCACAGGCATAGAGGCTAGGATTTACAACACATATTTTGGAGGGGACACAATTCAATCCATAACACTTACCATCATCTTTATTTTTGTACAAGCTGTGAGAGTACTGTTAGGATGGAAATTGAAATAAGGGTTGAAAAGGTTAGAAACAAGTAAGTGACATTGTTTTATAATGTCATCTGATTCTGCATTCAGTAGTTTTTATAAAGCAGATCTGAGCTTGTCAGTGATAGGACCTGTCAACACAACCAAAGCAAAGTGTATTAAGATGGGAGGCCACTAAATCCCCTTAATAATCCAGCATCCTTCTTGCACGATCTTGCCCCTATGATGGATTTTGTATTTTAATTCTGCCCAGAATTTAATTATTTTTATTCAAGAGATAGAAGTCTTATTTTCTTTGATAGTACTTTGTCACAGGGAATTTGAATCGACTCAGTGGCAACTAAAAACAACAATGAGATGGGACAGTTAAGTGCTGTTGTTAGCTGCTGTGAGTCAGAGTCGACTCATGACAACTTTATGTACAACAGAAAGAAACGTTGTCCAGTCCTGCATCATCCTCACAATCACCAGCATGTTCAAGTCCATCATTGAGGCTGTTGTGCTAATCCATCTCACCGAGGGTCTCCTTCACCCTTGGTAACCTTTTCCTTCACCAAACATGGTATCTTCCTCTAGCTATTTATCCCTTCTGATGGTGTGTCCAGAGCAAGCAGGTCAGAGAGTGTTCTGTTGTGATCCATAGGGTTTTCATTGGCTCATTTTTGGAAGTAGATCACCAAGGCTTTCCTTCTTAGTCTTAGTGTGGAAGCTTCACTGAAACCTGTCCACCATGATTAACCCTGCTGATATGTAAAATACTGGTGACATAGCTTCCAGCATCATAGCAACATCCAAGCCACCACAGTACAACGAACTGACAGACCGGTAATGGAGTTAGGGGCTACTTCTCAATAAAAAACAAGGGAAAATTAAAATGATCTCTTTTCTTTTTTAGGGGGTAAGAAGTTTTCCATAGGAATCTTATTTTGAAATTGATGGAACATAAATAAAGCAAGAGAAAGACTACATGTCCAAAGTATAGGTTTCTAATTCTGAGTGTTTTAATAACAGTAAGGAAAAAAAATTGCTCAGCATCAAATTCCCTTATTGTTCAATGACTACACTAAAGTCTCCTGGGTTCCTTTTCTTTGAGCTCCTTGACTGTCTTTCTGTTAAGTGGCTTCTTGGCATAGCCTTGCTTCCCAGACGCCTGGGAGACGATCGATCCATCAAGGAACATTACCTGGCCTCTGACACCACGTGGCATCCTGTCACTCAGATGCCGTATTGGCTTTACAGCAGTTTAGGTAAAATTCTTGGACGGTTGTAAAAGGCTGGGTTTAAAACTTGGTTTGTTCTTTGGGAAACATTAAAATCAAAATCATTAATTTGATTGATAGTGAGTATTGCTTGTCATTAAACAAAAAATAAGTGATATGTTGAGCTATATGACACTGAGCAAATCTCTAACCTCTCTGCTCCTGTTCTTCTTCTTCAAAATAGATTGGACCTAATGATCTCTTCCTTTGGGGTTATACCATTAAAATATTTTAGCTTTTTTTTTTTTTTGGTGCACAAAAGTAGCAGTGCATGGTGGTCAAGTGGACTCTGTAGCTAGACTGCCTAGGTTCAAATCCCAGCCCTGCCACTAATGATCGATATGACCTAGGGTAAGTCTCTTAACTGCCATATACCTCAGTATCTTCGTCTGTACAATGGGACTAATAATATAACCCACTTCATAGGTGTGGAGCCCTGGTGGCGCAGTGGTTAAGAGCTACAACTGCTAACCAAAAGGTCTGTAGTTCAAATCCACCAGCTGCTCCTTGGAAACCCTATGGGGCAGTTCTACTCTGTTCTGTGGGGTTGCTATGAGTCAGAATTGACTCAACAGCAGTGGGTTTGATTTTTGGTTTGGTTTCACAGGTGTATGATAGTAATTCTATGGGTTAATATGGAAATCATTCAGAAGACGTTTTCTAAGGGATAGATTTTATATATCCATAAATAGCCAGTGAACCTTTCTTGTTTTGAATGTGGCGGCTCATTGACTAACTGGTTGCAAAATTTGACTTAATTCTTTTTCCTGTTTGATGGGTTTTGACTTGTGCTGGCATGTGTTCCAGTTAAACCAAGAAGCCCCTTACTGCTCTAAAACAAACAAAAATTAAACCCATTGCCGTTGATACCCACTCATTGTGACCCTATAGGACAGAGTGGAATTGCCCCATAGGGTTTCCAAGGCTGTAACCTTTATGGAAACAGACTGCCACATCTTCCTCTTTAGGAGTGGCTGGTGGGTTCGAACCAATGACCTTTCAGTTAGCAGCTGAACACTTAACCACTGCACCACCAGGGCTCCTCCTTATTGCTATCAAAAAAGCCAAAATCCAAACCCATTGCCATTGAGTTGATTCCTACTCATAGCGACGCTATAGGACAGAGTGGATCTGCCCATGGGGTTTCCAAGGAGTGGCTGGTGGATTCGAACTGCTGGCCTTTTGGTTAGCAGCTGAGCTCTTAACCACTGTGCCACCAGGGCTTATTGCTATGCCCACTGTTTATTCCCTCTCTATTTCTGTACAGTGCTAGTCAAGCTGCAGCCAACTAAGGGATAAGCTACTCCTTGCTTCCAACTGAAAATAATCATTGTAAAGCCCATATCCAGGTGGCTTGGGACTCAAATAAGGGGATAGAGCATCTTCCTAAGTAACAGCCTGAGTTCTTGTTTTTTGTAGCAGGTGTGAATCTCAATCCACAAACTCGTGGGTGTATGAAATGTAATTTTCTGTGACTATAACTTGATTTAATGTCTGGTTCAAGAACTTATTCCCCCAGACTGAAGGAAAATGCAGTTTCATTTGGTTTCAGAGTATGCTAAGGTTCTGGAATATAACAGGTTATCCAGCTGTTGGTAGAAGACTTCCTGTGGTCATCAAGTTATTTATCCACATAGACGTTCATGAGCTGGTCAGTACTCCAGTTAGCATGACTTTGTACACCTCCAGCTTTCTGCTTTTTCTGCTTCATGCTTGGGATGCACAAACCTTGCAAGGCAGTCGGTCGTTCCTCCTGCCTAGATGCACCATGCAGCTCTTTCCTCTTTGCCAAGAAAGTGATGATCCGCTCTGCCACCCCAACAGCCTTCACCCATCTGAAGTTTTTCAAAAAAAAGTCCATGAAGCTCAGAGACTGTTAGATTCCTCTCCTGAGAATAGGAATGTGGAATCATCTAGGTATTTGGGGCAAGGGGAGGTAGAATGGTAAAGGAAAAGAAGCATAATTAGGAGGGAAAGAAAATGGGTTTGTGATGAAAATAGAAACTATTCTAGGCATTCAAACAAGAAGGGACTTAATATAAGGACTTAAATCCAAAATCAAACCCATTGCTATCGAGTCGATTCCTACTCATAGTGACCCTATTGGACAGAGTAGAACTGCCCGTATGGTTTCCAAGGATATAAATCTTTATGGAAGCAGACTGCCACGTCTTTCTCCCTCAGAGCAGCTGGTGGGTTCAAGCTGCTGACTTTTCAGTTAGCAGGTGAGCACTGTAACCACTGTGCCACCAGGGCTCATAATATAAGGACTTGGGTGTTTACAAAACCTTTGGAAGTACAGGGCAAACAAAGGTCAGAGAAAGCTGTTTCTAGCTCTTAGTTTTTCTGCTTGCTTCTATAGAGTCGGGAAGTTGCAGAAACACAGGACACCCAGTAATCCCAATTGCTTTCATCCAAATCCCATTAAGTGCTTCTCTTTAAAGGAATTTAAGCCTACACACTGCTGGCAGGGATCCTTGGGCTTCCAGTGCCTGTGATATAATGGAGAACATAGAAGGAAGACAGTGCTGAGTTGTCCCACCAAGGATTGCAAGGGCTGTGTGGAATCACAAAGACCTGGACATCTCTGTAACCATGGGCAAGAGGCTAAACCCATTTCCTGTTCTATAAAATGAGAATAACTAAAAACCTGTTAGGTTTATTATCAAAAGTATGGCTGGGTTTTAAAATCCTGGAGATTAAGGCTGAGAATATGCTTGGGCAAGACCCCGGAATGTTGTTTAAAGTGGAAGCTACAGTTTTCTCCCAGGATCTCATGATTTCCTTCTTATTTTTTATCCTCTAATGTCTTGTCTTCATACTATTATCAATAGTTATGACAATAAAGATTGTTTAGAATATTGAAAAGGTGCCACTTTTGGAGAATGTGCTTACGGGGAGTGACTGAGACCCTGATTCCGTCTCCCCTCCCCATGGCTGTATTTCCTCTTGGCATTAGGATTAAATGAGCAAACTAACATAATACACCTGCATATGACAGATACTTCATGGATATTGAGTCCTTTTCCCTCCCAGAAGATGTGCAAGGAAGAGCAAGGAGGTCAGATAGAGGGCAAAGAGGCAGAAGAAGGGCAAATAAAAGACAGCAGCTTTGGCTAATAGTTCTTTAATATTATTGTTGTTGCTAGCTGCCGTTGAGTTGACTCTGACTCATAGTGAATTTATGTATAACAGAACAAAACTTTGCTCAGTCTTGCACCATCTTCATGATCTTAGCAAAAGTAAATTAGCATAGAAATTCTGACTCTGAGCTGTTCCTGTGTAAAATCTGATTTTTTTTTTTAATAGAAATGGACGGAGAAAGACAGAGAGATTAAATCTTAGTGCCTGACTCTGCTCTCATTCTTCCTGTTTCTTGAAAGCACAAACTTTCATGAAAACTTGACTATAGTGTTAGTTTGGGTTCCACTCAGTTCAGAAGTTTTATCAGTTGGGGGGTGAGGGAAGTGGAGTTTCTATCATTTGCAGTAACGCGTCTTCGTATGTTAGGGTGCATACGAATCACCTGGTGATCATGTTAAAATGTCAGTCCAAATTCAGCAGTTCTAGGGTGGGGGCCTGAGAATCTTCACTTCTAGCAGTTGCCCAGGTGATGCCATGCTGCTGGTCCATGGACCACATTTTGAGTCCGAAGACTTTTGAACATTAGAGGTGGGAGGAGGGAAAGCCAGGGAAAAGCTTAAATACACTGGATAGTTTTTACACTCCTGGGGAGAGTATTTTTCATTCATTCAACAAATATTTATTGAGGACCTAGTGTGAGGATCAGCAGTGAAACTAATAGACTGAGTCTTTGCTATTGTGGAACTTTCTGGTGTTTGTGTGGTGGGATGTTGGCGAGATGGACAGAAATTTGAAGTATTGGGAGCTTCAGCTGTGCCTCAAGCATGATCTTTCTGTAGTTGTGTTTTAGTTCCCAGGAATATATACTATGAGTCTCACTTGTAGGCTGACATTGTTCAGGACCTTGATTACAGCTTTCACTTACTGAATGCTTCCAATATGCCAGGTTGGTGCTCAGCACTTTATGTGCATTATCACTTGCATCTCAACTAGTTAAAGGCTAACCTTTTCCTATGGATTACTATTATTTTTAACTTTTAGACATGTCACAATCCCAAGAGTGATGGCAAGAAAAATACATGAGTGAGTTTTTTGATCCATTTATTCATTGAATGATTTCTTCGTTCTACAAACTTTTGAGTTCCACCGACTAATTCTGCTTATTGAGAAACATGCCTACTGAAAGTAACTCCCTTCAAAACCATATGTTAAAGCATAGTAGTGATGAATATAATGGGGAGTATGATAAGGGAGAAGAGGTAATTCATCTCTTACTGTTTCAGTCACTGGATATTTATTAAGTACCAACTATGTGTCTGATATTATAGTAGACACTAGAAACAACAACAACAACAGTAATAAAAAGAAGGAAGATGAGGAAGAGAGGGAGGAGGAAGAGGGGTGGGAGGAATGGTCCTTGTAGCTATGGAGCTGACACAGTTGATTAGTCACTTCTTAAACACTCTCTTCTGTCAGCTACCGGTAAAGCATCTAGAAGATAAAATACTATATTAGATAGTAAGCTATATGAGAGGAGGGATTCTATCTATATAGTTTATTGCATTTGTTCAATAAATGGTTGAATTAAAAGGTTAAATCATTCTGTAGAGAACTCTATAATTAAACGCTTAAATTAAGTCCTTTGAAAGTGAGTACAGGTAGTCCCCGACTTAAGAAGGGGTTCTGTTCTGATGACTCTGCCATAAGTTCATTCTGATGTAAGTAAAATACCTCTTGTGGATTGGCCCTTGCCTCTTCTTTGTTAAAATTGTTGACTTTATGCCAGTTGCTCCTTTAACTGCTTCCAAAATCCTGTTCTTATCGTTAATAATTCTTGAAACTGTCGAATGACACAGTTCTTTCTCACGTGCTATTTCACCGACTTTGTTTCCATTATCATAGGCCTTAGTGATGTTCATCTTTATATCCATGTCTAGAGCCTTCCTCACCTTCTTTTTTGGATTAGAACTTGCAGTGGCATGACTTCTTTTGCTGGACATATGGTTGGGAATATAAGTAGTGCAGGTGTTACAGTCAGAGAAACTTGAATAACTCAGCTTCAGATTAACAACTGATGTTTCTGATGGTACAGAAATGCTGAATAAGATCACACTATAGATCTGATCTACAGTGAAATTGGCGTCAGTGTTGTAACAGTGAAGTCGGAGTCCTAATGGTTGTTGAGCGTGTGTGCAATCCAATTATCATATGTCGTTAGAGTTAAACATTTTTCAACTTCTGTCCTTTATG
Organism: Trichechus manatus latirostris; assembly: GCF_000243295.1. NCBI lineage: Eukaryota > Metazoa > Chordata > Mammalia > Sirenia > Trichechidae > Trichechus > Trichechus manatus. Next base: position 7,537,132 of record NW_004444072.1, on the reverse strand, counting down.
ATTCCCGACACTGACACCAACTTCATTGTAGACCAGGCTGTAGCCAGCTATATGGCAGTGTTTTGAACAGGGAGGTCAAGGAAGGCTAAATGATGAAGGTGAAGTTTGATTTGGGATCTGAGAGTGACTCCATATTTACCTTGTTCATTAAAATAGCTGTAGTACAAGGCCTGGAACCTGTACATAGCAAAGACTCAACTCCTGTTTCTTGAATGAATGAGTGGTGGATAGATAGATGATAGACTGATAAATAGATACATAGATAGATAACCAGACAGGAAAAAAAAAAAAGAGTATGACAGATAATTAATACAAGAGAAATAGCAGTAGGAGTTGTACCGTAAGAAAAGTAATTGAAGAAAGTGTCTCAATTTTAAAATAATTCCAAGCATTCACTATTTTCATATACTAGATTACTTCTATCTAATGCATATTGTTAATTTAAGCAGTTTTAGTAAGTATGAAGTTATCTCCTTGATTTGCATTTGTAAGTTCATGTTGACTCGTGTTTTTTTTACTCTGGCTATTTGAAAGGACGGTAAGGTAAAAATTCCAGTGGTTGCCTATTGAGTGTACTGTAGTATCTGCTCTTTATAATACTCATCAACTATTTCACATTGTTAGTCAGGAAGTCAGATTAAGAAACAGAACAAATAGATTCCTTTTGATAGTAAAACTTTAACACATTATTAGATAACCACTTAAAGGAAAAAAAATACATAGAATATGTATTATGCAGGAAGGTCTGTCATGATAGTAAAATATTGGTGAGATACTTTAGAACTTTCGGAAGGACAACACTATATGTGCTTAACATATAGAGGTTATTCTAGAACTGTAGCTGAAGTGTGCATTTATAATAATGGGGAAGGATGACAAAACTATAGAACTCACCACATTAGAAAATCAATCAGTGTAATCTACCACATAAATAGAACGAAAGAAAAGAATCAGAAGATCATTTCTATCAACTCAAAAAGGCATTTGTTAAAGTCCAACACCCATGCCTGATAAAAATTCTCCATAAAATAAGAATAGATGGGAAATTCCTCAACATAATAAAGGACATCTAATACAAAACCAACATTGACCATCATTCTCAACAGAGAGAGGCTAAAAGCATTCCCCCTGAGAACGGGAACAAGACAAGGATGCCCTTTATCACCAATCCTATGTAACATTGTACAGGAAATCCTAGCTAGAGCGGTAAGGCAAGAAGAAGAAATAAAGGGCTTCCAAATTGGAAAGGAGGAAGTAATCCCTTTTCGTAGGTGATGTATCCTATACTAGAGAACCCCAAAGATTCCACAAGAAAACTACTGGAAGATTCAGCAGAGTAGCAGGATACAACTGCAGCATACAAAAATCAAATGGATTCTTACACGCAAAGAGAACTTCAAAAAGGAAACCAGGAAAATACCATTTATAATCACCCCTAAAAAAAAAAATACTTAGGAATAAATCTGACCAGGGACATAAAAGATATATACACAGAAAACTATAAAACACTTGCAAGAAACCAAAAGAGACCTACATAAATGGTAAAACATACCATGCTCATGGATAGGAAGACTCATTGTTGTGAAAATGTCAATTCTAGCCAAAGCCATTATACAGATATAATGCAGTCCCAAGCAAAAAACCAACAGCATTGTTTAAAGGGATAGAAAAACTGATCACCAACTTTATATGGAAAGGAAAGAGGCCCCAGATAAGCAAAGCAATACTGAAGAAAAATAACAGAGTAGGAGGCCTCAGACTACCTGATCTCAGAACCTACTATACAGACATGGTAGTCAAAACAGCCTGGCACAAGTACAATGGCAGACACATAGACCAATGGAACAGAATCGAGAACCCAGATGTAAATCTATCCACCTATGGTCAGCTGATCTTCAGCAAAGGTCCACAGTCCATTAAATGGGGAAAGGACAGTATTTTTAACAATGTACTGCTGGTGGAAATGTAAAATAGTACAACCATATGGAAAACGATATGACATCTCCTTAGAAAGCTAGAAATACAAATACCATACGATCCAGCAATCCCACTCCTAGGAATAAATCCTTGAGAAATAAGAGCTGTCACATGAATAGACATATGCAGACCCATGTTCACTGTAGCATTATTCACAATAGCAAAAAGATGGAGACAACCTAAGTGCCCATCAACTGATGAATGGATAAAAAAATTATGGTACATACACATAGTGGAATACTACACAATGATTAAAGAACAATGATGAATCTGCAAAACATCTCACAACATGGATAAACCTGGAGGATGTTATGCTGAGTGACATAAGCCAGTCAAAAAAGGACAAGTATTATATGAGACCACTATTATAAAAACCCAAGTAAAGGTTTACACACAGAAAAAAACAATCTTTGACATAAGTCAATCAAAAAAGGACAAATATTATATAGACCACTATTATAAAAACTCAAGAAAAGGTTTCCACACAGAAAAAAACAATTTTTGATGGGTACGAGGGAGGGGAGGGGTCAGGAGAGGAAATCACTAACTAGATAATAAACAAGTGTTTACTTTGGTAAAAGGAAGGGCAACACACAGTACAGGGGAAATCAGCACAACTCGCCCAAAGCAAAGCCATAGAAGCTTCCTAGACACATCCAAACACCTTGAGGAACTGAGTTACTGGGGCTGAGGGCTGGGGACCATGATCTTGGGGGACATCTAGGTTAATTGGCTTAACATAGTTCATATAGAAAGTGTTCTACATCCTTCTTTGATGAGTAGCTTATGGGGTCTTAAAAGCTTGAGAGCTGCCATCTAAAATACAACTATTGGAGACCAATATCTCTCATGAATATAGATGCAAAAATTCTCAACAAAATTCTAGCCAATAGAATTCATTATCATATCAAAAAAATAATACACCACAACCAAGTGGGATTCATACCAGGTATGCAAGGATGGTTCAACATTAGAAAATCAATCACGGTAATCCACCACATAAATAAAATGAAAGAAAATCACATGATCATCTCAGTCAACACAGAAGAGGTATTTGATAAAGTCTAACACCCATTCCTGATAAAAACTCTCAGCAAAATAGGAATAGAAGGGAAATTCCTCAACATAATAAACAGCATCTATACAAAACCAACATCTAACATCATTCTCAACAGAGAGAGGCTAAAAGCATTCCCCCTGAGAACAGGAACAAGACAAAGATGCCTTTACCACCAATCCTATGTAACATTGTACAGGAAGTCCTAGCTAGAGCAATAAGACAACAAAAAGAAATAAAGGGCATCCAAACTGGAAAGGAAGACATAAAACTATCCCTATTCACAGATGGTATGATACTATACATAGAGAACCCTAAAGGTTCCACAAGAAGACTACTGGAACTAATAGAAAGATTCAGAAGAGTAGCAGGATATAGGATCAACATAAAAAATCAGTTGGATTCCTATATACCAACAAAGAGAACTTCGTAAAGGAAATCAAGAAAACAGTACCATTTATACTCAGCCCTAAAAAAATTAAATACTTAGGAATAAATCTGACCAGGGACATCAAAGACCTATACAAAGAAAACTACAAAACACTATTTCAAGGAACTGAAAGAGACCTATATAAATGGAAAAACATATTATGTTCATGGATTGGAAGACTCAACATTGTGAAAATATCAGTTCTACTGAAAGCAATCTGCAGATATAATGCAATCCCGATCCAAATAGCAACAGCATTCTTTAACAAGATGGAGAAACTAATCACTAACTTTATATGGAATGGAAAGAAACACAGAAAGCAACAATCTTTGATTGTTATGAGGGAGGGGAGGGCTGGGGAGGAGAAATCATTAACTAGATAGTAAATAAGTGTTAACTTTGGTGAAGGGAAAGACAGTGCACAATATAGGGGAAGTCAGCACAACTTGACCGAGGCAAAGTCATAGAAGCTTCATAGACACTTCCAAACTCCCCTAGGGACTGAATTACTGGGGCTGAGGCCTGGGAACTATGGTCATGGGGGTCATCTAGGTCAATTGGCATAACAAAGTTCACAAAAAAAAAATGTTCTACATCCAACTTTGGTGATTAGCGTTTGGGGTCTATCTAAGATACATCTACTGGTCCCATCACATCCGGAGGAAAGGAGATTGAAGAAAACCAGAGACACAAGGGAAATATCAGTCCAAAGATCTAATGGACCACCCGTACCACAGCCTCCACCAGCATTAGCCCAGAAGAAGTAGGTGGTGCCCGGCTATGACCACCAACTGCTCTAACAGGGATCTGGAGGGTTCTGGACAGAGCCAGAGAAAATTGTAGAGCAAAATTCAAATTCACAAAAAAGACCAGACTTACTGGTCTGACAGAGACTGGAGGAACCCCCAAGACTGTGGCCCCCGGACACCCTGCTAACTCAGAACTAAAGCCACTCCCGAAGTCTGCCTTTTTCAGCCAAAGATTAGAAAAGCCTATGAAACAGACAATAATACACATGAGGAACATGCTTCTTAGTTCAGTCAAGTATAGGAGATGAAATGGGCAACACCGGCCCAAAAGCACAGACCAGAAGGCAGGAAGGAACAGGAAACCTGGGCAAATGGGACACGGTGAACCAGGACGTAAAGGGAAAGGGGGAGAGTGCTGACACATTGTAGGGGTTGCAACCAGTGTCACAAAACAAGTTTGTATAAATTTTTGACTGAGAAACTAATTTGCACTGCAAACTTTGACCAAAACACACACACACACACACACACACACACACACACAGTAGAACCCCACACAGTAGAACCCAAATAGGAAATTTGAAATTCAATTTTTTGTCATCCTTGGAAATAAATTCTTTAGGACTTTCATATCCTCTGTCTTTAAAATGGAAATTTTACCGTATTTATTGACACCTTTTGCCTCCTTTCAAAAATTCACCATTGCTCTCATCTGTGGCTCTGCATTTTGCTACCTGCTCCAGCTTTGGAAATGTTCCCATCCCTCAGCTAATTCCTTCTTCCCACCGTCACCCCCTCACGGGGACACTCGAAGTAAAAAGTGATTAGAGTTCTGGAAACAGTGGTTAGGTATGCTTCCATTGGTTCTGTTCAAAGGATTATTAATTAAATTCAGTTTACAGATTAATAACTGCTCTAAGTTTTTTGTTTTTGTTTTTTTTAGCACTGCTGCTGTCACTAAAATTGGTAGGCAGCGAGGGGAAAATTACGGGTATAAAAATAAGCCTGTCTTTCTTAGACACAGCTGGTAGAGGGGTGGAAAATTTGTGAGGTGGAAAATACCATAGTAAATATGGTATTGATTGCTATGTTCTTTGTCCTTTGAAGGTTAATATAGCAGATCACTACGTAGTTCTGTGCATTAATTGTGTCGTATTTGTCTAGTAAAAGCCTCCTAAGAAGCATATGCTTATGAAGTCTTCTTTTATTATATGTTTTCACACTGAAACAAATATCTAAGCATGTTTGCTGAGCCCGAGGCTTGCTGTGAAACAAAAAATTTATAAAAGTGAAGCCTACTTATGATAATGACCTCAAAGCAGAAAATGTCTTAAATATATGATATCCAGACTTGGGAATAAAAGCCTAAACAAATGTATAATACATGAATTTTTTTTAATACTTTTTAAATAGGTAATACATTTTCCTATGATTCAGAACACTCAGTCCTGCTCTCTTAAGTGACAGTCCATGTGATAAATTACTTTGGTATCTATTTTTCCAGAGATATTTTGATGTCTAAATATGTTAATTGTTCCTCTTTCACTAAAGATTGCGGCATAACACACATTCTATGTAGGTTTTTTTTTCTTCCCCCTTTATGTGGTCAGTCTAATAATGTCCTGAAATTTTATTCTTGCAAGGAATATATTTGGTCTATTTCTTAGACGGACTTTCCTACTAATTTGATTCTGAGCAGATAAGGGGACCTAAATAAGAAGATATGTAATCTGTTATCCCTAGACATTTTATGATTCAGTAATTCTTTTAGAGATCCATGTTCCATACTTAGCTACAGACATTTTAGCGTTGAAAGGAACTTTTTAGAGTTAATCTGTTTCTACTCTAACTCATGTAGTTTATAGATAAACCTAGAGTGATTGAGAGACTGGCAAACAAAATTTCATAGCTAGTAAGTGCCAGAGCTGGAAGTAATTGTCTTTCAACTTCTACTTCTCAAGAGTATGCTAATAATGGAATCAGACAGAGCAAAAAAAAAAAAAAAGGACTTTTAGGGCCTTCTGATCTACCAGGCCACACTTATCAGAATCTACAAAGTTTCTGACAAACAAATCAGATTTTGTTCTTGACTGTCTCCAGTGGTGGTAAATAAGACTACACCTGGAGAAGAGAGACTGTATCATCGGTCATGGTCACTGGTATTGGGAAGTTTTCCATCTGGAGCCAGATTAGGCCCCCTGTAACTCCTATCATTGATTCTCATCTACCTATTTCTGCTCCCGTGTTTAAAGAAACTATTCTTTGGACAACCCTATGGGATAGTTCTGTTCTTCCTATAGAGTCGCTATGAGTTGGAGTCAACTTGACAGCAGTGGGTTTGGTGTTTGGTTTATTCTTTGGACATGGTTGCCAGAGCACTCCCCATCCTGCCCAGCTTCTCTGAGGGTAATACAGTGTGTGGAGATCATTTTCAGAAATATTCTGAACTACTAGCCATACTCAAAATGAGGGCTCTACCTCTGGATAGAATATTTCTATAAATACATCCTGAGTGTGGCATTTGTCTACTCATCTTCCCCACTAGTCCATGAACCCCTTAGCCATCTGTGTCACCGAAGCCTGTCCTACTGCCTGGAACTTAGTAGGCATTCAGTAAATTACTTTAGAATGAATAAACTAAGAATGAAGATAATTTTATGTATGGTAGCTAAAAGAAAGCTCTATATGACTAAACATAATAATTTATTATTTCATTAAACTCATTTATTAAATATTAATACTTACTGAGTGTTTACTGTATGCCTAGGTATAGGTAAGTAATATATGTGTGTTGAATTAGTACATGTGAATGGATATCATCATTAAGTTCTCATACTGAAATATTATAACAGTGGTTAATGGTGGGTATCATGTTTCCCATGATACTGTTTTGATGATCCTGTCTTTTTACTCATTCATCATTTTACTTTACTTTGTTCTGTGGCCTTTGATTTTACTCCTGACTCCTGACCCCTTGCAAATATATGCCATTGGTCACTAAATAGCTGCAGAACAGAATGGGTTCATTTATCCAAATGGTATATAAGGAGCACTTACTATAAAGTTTCTGTTATGTTCTGTAGGGAGCATGACTTTGAATGAGAATTTTTTTTTTTTTTTCAGAATCAGTATGGTCTACTTAGATGCTTACAAATCTGTCTTAAATATTGAAAATACAAAAAAAAATGTGCATATCTGTTCCAAACTTACCTAAGTCAATTTGCCAATAAACTTGGCAATTCTTGGTAAGCGTTGGTAGCATTCGAGTCTTAGAGTAAGTGGGTGTATGTTTCTCTCCCCTCCCTACAACTCTGCTAGCCTGTGGTCTGTTGTGATGTAAGTGACTTCCAGACCAACTCTCATACATACACAAGCATTTATTAGCAAGCAGGTGAGAACTGGTTCTACAAAGTGTTCCCGTAATCCCAGTAGCCTTGGCACACTCTACAGAGCATCTTTCATAAAAGTTTCACTCTTAAGTGGATGCAACAGTTGTCTGAGAGCAGAATCAGCAAGACTTCTTTTTGGTTTAGGCAGCCAAGTCTTTGATAAATTGGAGTAACAGATGACCAAAATAAGTTCCGGTCCCAGATGGCCACACCAGATACTAGACCTGGGATCGCCAGAGACTTACACATAATTCATGCAAGGATGGTAATGCCTGTACTCAATAGTAGGCAGCTACATGTTTTTGAACACCACTCATTTTTCCAATGAAAAGTTAGTCCAATGTATGTTATTTGAATGAGCAAATCTTTTGCTGCTGATGTACATAGAGATATTTGGAAAGAGTCTTCTCTAAGCCTTCTGCTTAGAGTGCTTCAAAGCAAACAAACTACTCTTAGAGTGTAGATTGAAGTTAAGTGATACATTGTATTGCTATATTATCAAGTAAATTAAAACAGCATAATTTTGCACTGCCAAGGATGGCAAAATATGAATTAATGTTAAGAAAGATTAAAAATAATACCCAGTGTATGCCTTTTTATGAAGAAATATTTATTGAAAACCCTATGCAGCACAGTTCTACTCTGACACACATGGGGTCACCATGAATAGTTGGAATCAACTTGACAGCAACTGCTTTGGGTTTTGTTTTTGTTTTTTTAGTGATCCATTAATGGAGTAATACTAATCTAGTCCACGACTAAGTGACGAGGGCTGTAAGGAAGGCACTTTTACACACACTGTTCTGTAAATCTGATTTCTTAAGAGCCATGCATGGTGTAGATATTATCTTTATATTATAGGTAAGGAAACTGAGCTGAGCTCTGAGAGAGAAAATGATTTGCCACAAATCAGACAAATAGTGCATCACTGAATCCCGGCTAGATTTCAGGTTCAGTGATCCAAATCCAGCGCAATTCCATCCATAATATAGCTAGCTGATCTCTTGCCTACAAACTGTTGTAGTCTCTTTAATCAGCTCTCAGGCCCTTGGCACACTATAATAGCCAATTAACTAAACAGTCTGTAGTCCCTCAGAAGATTTAACTCCAAGAAAGGAAGCTGTTTTATGAACAAGATTCTGGCTGTGACTGGATGATTATGAAAAAGAACATCTGCAATCTCAATGGACTGTATATTATGTCACCCTCAGAAGAATTTATATTGTATGTGGACAATCGTTGTTAGGGGAATAAATAATTTAAGTGGTATTAAATAAAAATCCATTCCTATCCCAGTAACAATGAAGGCTCTTTAGGACTCAAGATCAATCTGCACCAGAGGACACCCAAAAGTAAATCAACACTAAGGAGCTAGAAGATTTGAACCCTGTGTTTAGTACTCCTGTATCTGCAGCCTAAGACAAAACCCTGAGTCCATACTTCATCATCTGTAAAACTAGAAGAGATAACCTGGGTGGCACAGATGGTTAAACACTTGGCTGTTTGAATCCACCCAGAGGCACTTCGGAAAAAAGGCCTGATGATGTACTTCAAAAAGATAACCATTGAAAATCCTACAGAGCACAGTTCATGAAAAATAAGGAGGCACCATGAATCTACTTGATATAACTTGCTTGTTTGTTTTTAAAACTAGAATAATCATGTTGACCTCTTAAAAAAAGAAAAAGAAACCAAAACCCACTGCCACTGAGTCAATTCCAACTCATAGGGACCCTGTGGGACAGAGTAGAACTGCTCCGTAGGGTTTCCAAGGAGCTGCTGGTGGATTCTAACTGCCAACCTTTTGGTTAGCAGCTGTAGCTCTTAAGACTGCACCACCAGGGCTGTCTTGGCCCCTTAAGAGTGTCTAAACTACTAAAGATTGAAAACAAAAAAAAAAGCCCATTGCCATCGAGTCAATTCCAACTCATAGCGACCTTATAGCGCAGAGTAGAACGGCCCCATAGGATTTCCAAGGAGCAGCTGGTGGAATCAAACTTCCACCCTTTTGGTTAGCAGCCGAGCTCTTAACCATTGCACCACCAGGGTGAAAGTACTCCAGAAATAGTAGATATCAAGGAAGGGTTTTGAATCAGGATCTCTGATGTTTGCATTTTAGTGAGAATTTTTTAACAGGCTCTCCAAGTTAATTTCTTTGCCCTTTAAACTCCGAGAGTGACAGTGTTCCAGCCTGTAGCCAAAATTGGTGGGAAAATCAATTTTCATAGTTAAGTGCAGATGAAAAAAATCAACCTCTCAGACCACTTTTAGAGAAAAGTTATCCCTTCCATGTTTCTATCCACCACAAATGTGAAGAACAATGTTAATGGTATTTCTCATTACTCTTAGTCAAAGGAATGAGAATTTTTTGCCAACACAAGCATATTTGTTCCACGGCTCAATGCTACTCCAAGTGTGGTTCATGGACCTGTGCTGGGCCAGGAACTGTTTACAGGTCTGCAATGAGATATGTACAAAGTTGAGAGTGAGCATATAGAAGTTTCTCTAACAACCGAACAGAGCAGTTTTACATCTGTTGCAGCTGATAAAGAATTGTGGCTTATCTTTTGTGTAACTTTTCATTTCATTTTTCTGGTAAATTGTTTTTATTTTATTTTATCAAAGTATCAGTATGTGATAGATTAGGGGGGATGCTTGTCCTTCAGCACAGAGAGTTGAGAAGCACTGTTCTGTGTTAAAGATTTCAGGGTTCTGTCGATACATAGAACGTGGAAGGAACTTTGAAACAGTTATGTAGTTAATCCCCACAATGTATGCTTGAGAGAGCCACAAATACAATTTGACTCAAATTCCTTTAGCTGTACCCAATTTCCTTTATCCTGGCGAGGCATGGCAATAGCAAATGGCTCTCTCTGAAGCTCATAAATCAAGACAGTAGTAGAATCAAAAGTAAAATAATTTGCATTTTGTTTTCTCTGAAGCATAACCCCTTTATACCACATTTTATTTTGTGTTTGGGTGACTAATAAAGTGCTGAAATTAGTTGTTAATTATTGAACTTCCTTCTGTGGACACTCTAAAATAGAATTTCCTTTCAAGGACCATTCCTAGAGATTTTAAGGAACTAAAAAAAAAATGGAAAATTTAAGTAAGTGTGTATGAGAGCAGGAGTCCTGGTTGTGCAATGGTTAAGCACTGAGCTATTAACTGAAAGGTCAGTGGTTCAAACCCACCAGACACTTCATGGGAGAAAAGACCTGGTGATCTGCTGCATAAAGATTACAGCCTAGGAAGCCCTATGGGACAGTTCTTCCCTGTCCTAAAGAGTTGCTATGAGTTGGAATCGACTCGATGGCACATAACAACATGAATGGGAACACGAAACATTGTCTTGATTTCTAAATCTAAGCTATTTAAAAAAAAAGAAAGAAACTAGAAGAAATGATAATCCAATAATACAATAGATGGTGCAGTATTTTCAGCAGCCTCTTCAATGAAATCACACAGAAAAAATCCGTTTAGCAAAATGTCCTTGAGCTCATTAGAACATCTGTGCATGCTTACAGTGTTAGTGCTTCTGTGACTTTTGTCACCTAGTACAGCGTTACAAAGAACAGTCCTTGCTTTGCAAGGAACTTGTGATTTGAAGGATAGACAGGAGAAGTAGTCAGCATTTTCTGGCACTTCCGACTTATATGAAATTTATATACGGGCACCCTCCCCCGCTTACAAACATCTGACTTAGGACAACTCATACTTGCCCTATGATGTGGTGGCGCGTGGTTAAGAGCTTGGCTGCTAACCAAAAGGTTGGCAGTTCGAATCCATCAGCTGCTCCTTAGAAACCCTATGGGGCAGTTCTACTTTGTCCAATAGTGTCTCTATGAGTCAGAATTGACTCTACCATAATGGTTTCTTTTGAAATTATTGAACCAACCCCTACTTGCAACAAATTCTTCATCTCGATCACCCTTCACTTGCTGCACAGGCAGCTTTTAAATCATTGAAAAGGCTCCGAGCCTTTTCTTGCACCGAAGTAAGGCTAAATAAGAACCATGTGCACCTGTTTTGACTAACTACAGATTTGACTTAAAAGACACACTTAGGAATGGATCTCGTTTGTAACCCGGGAACTGCCTGTACTCAGGTAGATGACGTTTTTGTATGGAGATATGTGGAGAAATTGACCTTTTTTCCCTAGATAATCATACTTGTTTTCTAATGTAAACAACATTTTAAAATTACTACTTTGATTTTCAGAACCAATTTGTTAGCTCTTAGACTCCCTAAAACGTCCTTGTGACTTACTCTGGTTTTGAAAACCTGGTTTGGAAAGATGCAGAGAAAATAGAATAATTTTGAGCTTAGAGTTTGTTTGTTTTGTTCTGAATTTAACTTACCTGAAATCATAGTAAAAAAGTTACAATTTTGAAAGGGGATATTTCGAATATATATATATATATATACACAAGTGTATGGATATGTGTATGGATACACATGTGTCTGTATGTATGCATGCTTGCATGCTTCTTATTGTAGATCATGGTTAAAAATATTGAATGCAAGCATGTAGAAAAACTCTTACACATAGACATCAGGAGGCTTGATTCAAAGATGTTTGTTGCAGCATTGTTTTTATTAGCAAAAAACAAAACAAAACAACAATCAATATGATCATTAATGAGAAAATGGATATATAATTTGAAATCTATTTATGAAATATACTTTTTAAGAGTCACTTGAAATAAAAGAAATGTTTTAACATGGAAATATCATAAAAGCATAACGTGGGGGAAGAGGAAACAAGTTGCAGAATCTGTACAGAATAATAGAATGTGTGTGTATTTAAAAATCACACAGCAATGAGAGATTGAGATTGATGGACGGTTTACAGTGACATGGACTAGAAGATCACACATCAAATCCTTATTTGCATTGGGTTCTAGGGAGTGAGTGAGAGAAAATGGGACCAGTGAGGGAAAGAAAGGAGATGTCAATGTGTCTGTCATGTTCAATTTTTGTATTTAAAAAAAGAAATGTATAAAACCAAAATGAGAAAATATTAATGTATAGTTTTTCATTCTCAGTGATTAACCCAACCCATTGCTGTTGAGTCGATTCCGGCCCATAGGGACACTATAGGACAGAGTAGAACTGCCCCATAGTGTTTCCTAGGCTGTAAATCTTTACAGAAGCAGACCGCCAGCCACATCTTTCTCCTACAGAGCAGCTGGTGGGTTCAAACCATTGACCTTTCTGTTAGTAGCTGAGCACTTAACCACTGTGCCACCAGGGCTCCTTCTTGGTGATTAGTGCATGCTTATTTATTACATTATTTTATATACTTGTACTGAAAAAGCTTTTCACATTTTACGTGGCAAATATATTCAGCAAAGTACTTATTTGCATCATATTGCCACTTACGTTACTAGTTGAGGGCTTGGCTGATATTAATACAGTGATGTGATGTTTTTAGACACTAGATTGCATCTTTTGATTGGTATGTCCCCAGCCCTGTTGTCTCTTTGCCACAATTATGATTTGGCTTGCACAGGGGCTATATAGTATGGACTAATGTCCAGGTAGAAAGATTAATGCATCAATTCTTGTAGCCTGCTACTGTTTAAATGTGGTTGCAAAGTCAGTCAGAAAATGTGTTGAGCAAACTCAGCAACCCACCCCTAAAACCCAATTCAGATTTACTTGTTAAATTAAACACATTATCATTTACTTTCAACACTTACATATCCAATGAGGTAAAGGAAGTTAGTAAAATTTCTGGATTTTATTATTAATATCAATTGTATTGAACCTGATTGAGAATGTGTTCTGTCTCGCATTTATTGTAGCATAGTAAGGATAGTATTTTAGAGTCTCAGACAAATTAATCATTGTTGAAGCACTGCCCTTTGATTATTTCTCAAACGTGGTCATCTTTGTTTACACTTCCTTACAACAAGTTTACCAGCCAGCAAATTTAAAATGTCAAGTTGATAACTTAATTTTCTGTTGAAAGGTCTGTATTTTTCGAGGAATTGCTGTAGCTTTTGGACAACCACTGGACTCTGAGTACTGGGAAGAGTATCATTTTAGAAGCAAGGATCATTGAGTGCACTATAATGAGGTTAAAAAGTCTAATTTAAATTTAATATTGGTTGCCCAGACTTGCCTGTACATTCAACTTGCTATGTAAATGTCATCATTTGAAATAATTTTAGCATTGATTTGCAGGAGTCCCATCTCCCTCCCCCCACCAAACAAACAAACACAAATCCCAGACTGTTGTGCATCCTAGCCCAAACACAACAATTTCTTCCACATGATAGAATTTAGTGATCATAGATAGACTGTTTTGTTACATCTGATGAATATATTTGATTTTAGCAGAACAAAAACGACATGAGCCAAAACATATATGAAGCAGTATTTTATAGTCTCTTGGCCCCAGAATTTTTCTTCATTTCTTTTCTTTTTTTAAGACTTCAAATTTTTAAGATAATTACAAGAGCCTGTAAAACATAATTCTGGCAAAGATAAAAAGGTAAATGTTAACATATTCTTTTAAAAGGAAAAGAAAACAACAGGAACCAACTTTGAATCAAGTAGCTCTTTCTTTGAGTGTTGGATGATGATTTCACTCTATTCAACACCAAATACAGTCTTCTTGGAAACTATTAGTAAGTTCAAACTGAGGAAGAAAACTCAAATGCCTGTGTCACACTCACTGGTCTGTAATTTCATTTAAAAGTGTTGGAAATCTGTGAGAAGGACCATGTGAATTAAAGAGCCCACGCTGCTGTCTGAACTCCTTTGCAAGTATGATCCATTATATGCATTGTCCTAAATTACCTACCTTTTGTGATGTCTGCCAGCCGTTTGGAGGACTTCTTTTTTTAATTTCATGTCTTAAAAACTTTCATGCCTAATAAAGAAAAATAAATGAATGTAACCACTTCTTACTCATTTGAGTGTCTGTACAGCCTGTTTACTACTGGTCTACAAGTCCTTTACAGTAGCCGAAGGATAAAGTGGGATATTAGCTTTACTCTTCACAGAGCTGACTAAATCTAGAAGAACGAGCTGAAGAAAAACACTTACCACAGGGAATCGACGATCAAAGCAAAATGTTCCAAATTGAGTTTGGGCTTCTGAAATCTTTCCAGGGATTTAAAATTGGCAAAACATGAACTTCATTTATATTTAATATGTCATTTCATAGGTTTCTGGAACTGTTGATTAAATATGTAATTCCTCATATTCTGCCTTTATTTTGGTCACCTTTTCCACACCTCAGTTTTTGAAATACTGGTACTACATGATGCCTCCCTTTTCAGCACGTCTATGGGTTGGCTTCTTGCCAACTTCAATGTTTGACTGTAGATACAGTAATTCATTCTGTAATCACTATCTGATTCCATGTTTATTACAATGACCGGTATCAGTAGAAGCCATTTTCTTTCTTCATATGGATGTATTGGGTAGTCAGTAGCCATTATGTTTAACTGTTATTGGCAACTGTTTTATTTTTGAAGAGAAGAAGTGAAAGAATAAGTAACTCTAGATTTCTCTTGTATCCTGAGTTATTTCTGCATTATTTTCTTCGTTGTCTTATTTTTTCAAGGATGACATGAACAAAAATCTTATAGATAAAGAATGCTTTAAAAAGGTTTAAACACAGA
>NW_004444072.1:7494966-7521790 GCF_000243295.1 Trichechus manatus latirostris | reverse complement strand
GAAAACATTCTTTGATAGTTACGAGGGCAAGGAGGTAGGGAGAGGGTTATTCACTAACTAGATAGTAGACAAGAATTATCTTAGGTGAGGGGAAGGACAGCACACACTACAGGGGAAGTCAGCACAACTGGACTAAACCAAAGCTAAGAAGTTTCCTAAGTACAACCAAACACTTCGAGGGACAGAGTAGCAGGGGTAGGGGTCTGGGGACCATACTTTCAGGGGACATCTAGGTCAATTGGCATAACAAAGTTTGTTAAGAAAATGTTCTGCATCCTACTTTGGTGAGTGGCGTCTGGGGTCTTCAAAGCTAGTGAGCGGCCATCTAAGACGCATCAATTGGTCCTAACCCACCTGGAGTAAAGGAGAATGAAGAACACCAAAGTCACCAGGAAAGTATTAGCCCAAGAGACAGAAAGGGCCACATAAACCAGAGACTGCATCAGCCTGAGACCAGAAGAACTAGATGGTGTCCGGCTACCACCAATGACTGCCCTGACAGGGAACACAACAGAGAGTCCTTGATGGAGCTGGAGAAAAGTGGGGTGCAGAACTCAAATTCTAGTTAAAAGACCAGACTTAATGGTCTCACTGAGACTGGAGGAACCCCAGAAAGCATGGCCCCTGGATTCTCTGTCAACCCAGAACTGAGACTATTCCCAAGGCCAGCTCTTCAGACAAAGATTAGACTGGACTATGGGACATAAAATGATACTCATGAGGAGTGTGCCTCTTAGCGCAAGTAGATACATGAGACTAAATGGGCAGCTCCTGTCTGGAGGTGAGATGAGAAGGCAGAGAGGGTTAGGAGCTGGTTGAATGGACACAGGAAATCGGGTAGAAAGGAGGAGTGTGTAGTATAGGGAGAGCAATTAGGGTCACATAACAATGTATGTGTAAATTTTTGTATGAGAGACTAACTTGAATTGTAAACTTTCACTTAAAGTACAACAATAAAATTTTTAAAAAAGATGCTTTAAAAAGCACTCAGTTATAATAAAAAATGTGTTTTTTATCTATACCCCTTTTAAAAAGTATCTTCCTGTGGAACACCGATGTTTAAGGATCTGGCCTAAGGAGTTCTGCTACCAAAATCAGCAACGTATTTAATTTCTAAAATTGTGAGCTTTGTTCTCATAAATTTTGGCTCTTGATAATGTGGATATTAAGGAGATGTTAACTTTGGAAAACAAAAGAAACGTTTGTAAATATATAAATATGTGTATCATCTTGTTTTCTAGCAAGTAATATTGTACTACAAAAGGTGTGAACAAATGGGAGATGAATATAAAATGAAAATCTTGAAGCTAGCTAACTTGTTTGCTTGAACTGGGAGATATTTGAGACAGAAAGTTTTGGTTGTTTATTTATATTTCAAATATGAAATATTCATATTTTGCCATCAAATTGCACATTATTCATTTGTTGTAATTAACATATTCCGTGGCACCCTTCAAGAGCATAGTAACTTCCTTCTTCTCTGCTACCTTTTATTCGTTCACTAATTCAATAAATACTCTGTTACTGGCAAGGTTCTAGACATAAGAAATACAACAGTTACTAAGAACAGATCCTTTCCCTCAAGGAACTTAAAGTCTTGATCCAGGGAATCTGAACAAGTTTTTTTTTTTCCCTAAACAATAGATCAACCAGTACTTATTTATAGTGTGATTAATATAACTCCAGTACAATGCTAGGCACTGTCAGAGATGCAAATAACAGACAGTTCATAAACGTTTGTGGGATGTTGTGGAATAAATTAAGAATAAGGTTCATAATTTGGCCGAGGAGGCAGACACAAGAAACCAATATCTTTTAACAAATTTAAGTAGTAAATGCAGTACTACTAATTTCTCCTTAATGAACTGGCTGTTATTTAGGCAAATTAAAAGAATTGGAAAAAAATAAATTCTAGCCTATCCCATGGTCTTGGAGCCAACTTGGATTTATAATAAAAGAGCTATATACAGTTTTACGTGCAAATTTAATTAATTAATTATAGTGGTTTTGAGCTTTTTAAAATGCTTCGTGGAAGAGATAATAGTTTTAAATATTTCTGGTTCTGAAAGGTTGCTTTGCCAGGATTTCTCCTCATATTAAATGAAACTCTTATGACTTTAATTATATCCTCAGAAAGGACAGTTAGTGTCACTTTTGGTCAGATAGCTTTTTGATGTGGTTGGACAATCTGTCCTAGGCAAGTTCGACACATTTGCATGATGTCAGCCCATGGGGACATGAATCCATGACCGCTCCCTTCTCAATCCTCCAAGAATACAGTGTGTTCATGTTATCTCATAAATTGCAAGGCAAAGTGCCTTCTGGAGATATCCAGATGGAGTCTTCATCTTCCAGAATATTGTTCTTATTTGCCTTTTAGCCTTGTATTGCCACAGTTTGTAATGTATGTGAATATACTTTTATATTGTAAAGCAATATAATAGAGCGGTGTTCTCAAATGTCAGTATGCAATGAAATCAGATTATGCACTTCTAACAAAGTACAGTTGATGCTGAGGCAGCTTGTCCGTGCATCAAGTAGAGAGCAGGGCCGTAGTGTTTAAGAGCATGAATTTTAGAATCAGGCGGCCTTAGGTTTGTATTCTGGATTCACCACTTATTAGAAACGTAATGTTGGGGAAGTTACTTGGTTTTCCTAGGTCTCAGTTTCCTCAGATGTAAATTGGAGATAATACTACTAACTGCCTCATGGGTTATTTGTGGATTAAATGAGATAACACATTTATCTCATATATCACATGTATCTCATTTTCTGGAACACACCTAACCTCAATGATATTGCTCTTGCTTTTGGTAGTTGAGAGGATGGCAGTGATGATTACTTCTTTGTTATTTCTTAGTAGATCTTTTCCAGTTCTTTAGTTACATAACACCCTTCAAATCTGTTGAATTCCTATTATGGAACATTTTAATCAAGCAGTCATAAGAGATTTGTAAGAATCACAGATTTCAACTGGCAGTTGTTCCTTTTTCCAGTTGATATTGTTTATAGAAATATGTTTATAGAAAACTAAAACTAAATACAAGATTCTGATTCCCTACTCTTTCCTCTCACCTTGATTTGTGCAAGGAGCAATTTGCACAGCAGATCTGTAAGAAATAACTGCTTCCCAGTCCCTGCTCTCCAGACCGCCCAAGCCTTTCTGGAATCTCAGTCCTTTGGGTTTTCCTTTGCACGCAAAACATCCTCATAAAGGAGATTAAATGAAGTGCTCTCCAGATTTGTCAAGCCTTAATTAGAAAAACAGCTTTAAAATAAATTTTAATAAAGCATTTTAAGTAATATTTTAATCAGTTGAAGTTTATACCGTTTTTCTTAATAGCATTCATATGAAAAAGATTGATGATTATTCTGCTAAGCCTGTAAAATTGGTAATGGATGACATATAATATTATAGCACATAAAATCTACAGTTAAATGTAGGCAGTTGTTAACCTGTTTTTTAAAGCTACATTTGAAATGAATAGTGATGTACTTTAAGAAACTATTTGATAAAACTAGTCAGGAATATAAAGGGAGAAACACATTTTATTGCCACAGTTAATTCTGTGGGTAACGTGAACAGACTTACAGATAATGAAAGTGGAACAAAATCATTATTTTAGGGATTACCTGTGTTAATAATGGGCCTTGTATAATTAGCTGTGTTACCTGATATTCTTTAGAAGTGAAAGAGCTCTTAAAAAATAAGCATGGATTTGTTGTGTCCATGGTGGTAAGTAAATGGAAGGATGAAGAAAAGGAGAGAGGGAAGGAAGCAAGTAAGGAAAAAAGGAGAGAGTAAGGGAGGGAGGGAGGGAGCCCTGGTGGCGTGGTGGTCAAGCACTCAGCTGCTCACTGAAAGGTCGATGATTCAAACCCACTCAGTGGCTCCATGAGAGAAAGATGTGGCAGTCTGATTCAGTAAAGATTACTCATTGCCACCGAGTTGACTCAGAGCGACCCTATGTATTAACAGAGTAGTACTGCCCCGTAGGGTTTTCAAGGCTGTAATCTTTACAGAAGCAGACTGCCACATCTTTCTGTCACATCTTTCTCCCGTTGAGCAGCTGGTGGGTTCCAACTGCCGACCTTTTGGTTAGCAGATAATTGCTTAACCACTGTACTACCAGGTCTTCTTCCGTAAAAATTTACAGCCTTGGAAATCCTATAGAACAGTTCTACTCTGCCCTATAGGGTTGCTAGGAGTCAGAATCAACTGCGCAGCAATGGTTTTTTTTAAGGGAGGAAAGAAAGATCGAGGAAGGGAAGAAGAAGAAAGGGAGGAAGAATGGGGAAGAAGAAAAGAAGGAGGAAGGAAGACTCATTTCTACCATTTTAGAATATTGTGCTAAAGAAATGTCGGTCTGGAAATGATTTACAGTAAGGCAGTAAGGAAACTCTTATATTGAGGTTTTGTGTTGTTTCATTATATGCAATTTAGGCAATCTCTTTAAAAGATTAGTACTTAGAGAGCAACTATAATTTACTTAACAGCCATATCAGGATTTGGATAATAAGAATTATTCCGGATGTTTAGGTTATCTGTAAATATAATATTGAAAATCCTGGATCTGTTTATTCCTGCTGTTTTCCTTGGCATTCTGTTTTGCTAAGAAACTAGAAACTACATATGCCATTAAGAAATTGATTACCAATTTAAAAGATCACTGTTGGCCTAGTGGAACGACAGATTACTGAACCACTTCGGACTACCTCTCAATTCTGTCTAGCCTTGATTTCAGCGAGCCAAAGAATCAGATAGAGAGGGACTGGGTAGTGTGGCTGTTAAGGTAACTACTCGGGACTTTCCATTTCTTTCTATTTGTAACCGGGCATACTGAAGCTTTCGCCTTTGAAGGCTGATTTACTACATTCCCATGATGATGTAAGGAAGGAAAGTAAATGGAATGGCCTACCCAGGCCCGTGATGGTGAAGAAGAGAAGAAAAGTTTGTTTCTTCCTTTGGAACTGTCTCTGAAGTAGGTGGTTTAACTTATGAGTTGTCAAAATTGTTAGGCTTTCTCTAGGGCTAATGTGTTTCCAAATCCAGAATTCACCATTTTCTCACAGCAGTGATCAACATACAGTTGACACTCACTTAATATTTGTGGAATGAGTTTGTCTTAGTTACCACCAAAAATAATCTCTGGTTGGATAAAGACTCTTAAATTTGCAGCTTAGCTTTGAAAACAAGAAAAATCTGGGTTCAAATCCAAGAGGCAGTTGTTGCTTAGTAGCTGTGGATCTTGTCCCGTTTACCTCACCTTCCTGAACATCTATTTCCTGCTCTATAAAATACGGATAACAATGTGTGACATAGTAGTAAGTTCTTTGCAGATTAACATGAGATGTTTATTCAGTACCAAGCACAGTCTCAGATAAGTGAGTCAAACCAAAAACCATACCCTCTGCCATTGAGTTGATTCTGACTCACAGACACCGTATAGGACAGAGGAGAACTGCCCTATAGGGTTTCCAAATATGCAGTTTTCAGGGAAGCAGGCTGCTGTATCTTTCTCCTGCCGCACCTTTCTCCCAAGGAGCGCCTCTTGAGTTTGAACTGCTGATCATTCAGTTAGCAGCTAAGCGCTTAACCACTGCATAATCAGAGCTCCTTAGATAAATAGTCTCAATAAATGATACTATCTTCTCTCCATTTTCTAAAACTGAGCCAAATCCATGATTATGTTTACTTACATGGCCTATTTACCAAAATCAAACCAAACCCTTTCCGGTGAAGTTGATTGTGACTCACAGTGACCCTGTAGGACAGAGTAGAGCTGCCCCATAGGGTTTCCAAGGAATATTGGTTAGCAGCTGAGCTCTCAACCACGGTAGCCACCACCAGGGCTCCAGGCCTATTTATATACAGCCTATATATATGAATTGGAAACCCCTGGTGGCCTAGTAGTTAAGAGCTGTGGCTGCTAACCAAAAGGTTGGCAGTTCGAATCCACTAGGTGCTCCTTGGAAACCCTATGGGGCAGTTCTAGTCTGTCCTATAGGGTTGCTATGAGACGAAATCAACTCTATGGCAATGCGTTTATATATATAAAGCCCTGGTGGCGCAGTGGTTTAAGCCTCAACTGCTAACCAAAAGGTTGGCGGTTTGAATTCACCTGCCGCATCGGGGGAGAAAGAAGCGTAAAGATTAACCAAAAAAAAAAAAACCCCAAACCTATTGCCATCAAGTTGATTCTGACTCATAGTGACCCTGTAGGACAGAGTAGAGCTGTCCTGTAGGATTTCCAAGGAGAAGCTGGTGGATCCAAACTACTGACCTTTTAATGTGCAGGCCAACTCTTAACCCCTGTACCACCAGGGCTCCTCTGTAAAGACTAAAAAAAACCAAACAAAACCCGTCGCCGTTGAGTTGATTCCAGCTCATAGCGACCCCATAGGACAGAGTAGAGCTGCCTGATAGGGTTTCCAAGGAGTGCCCGGTGGATTTGAACTGCCGACCTTTAGGTTACACAGCTATAGCTCTTAACCCCTATACCACCAGCGTTTCCAAACCCTATGGAGAGGTTCTATCCTCTTCTGTAGGGTTGCTATAAGTCGGAATCAACTCGCTGGCAACGGGTTTTGGCTCTCCATATGTGTGTGTGTGTGTGTGTGTGTGTATACATATATTTCTCTCTATATATTCCGCTTCCTCAATTTTTTAAAAGAAAAAAACCTCAAATTTTCCTGAAGTTTATCCTTAAAAAAATTAATTTGGTGCCATGACCATTGCCAGCCTTTAGCTCTTTTCTCAGTCTCGTTAAATGAGACCTGCACTTCTCTGAATGAGATTTTTACCCAGTGCTCATTTAAACTCAGTTCTTGGAGTGCACTGCCTATATTGAATTCCAAACTTAACAGGTGCAAAAACTAAATCCCTTGCTGGTGAAAGAGACATTTCCAAAGTTTTATTAATATACAATTTTTCTCTGTATATAATTCTGAACATGCTTTGTGTTAAGCAAGACCTAGAAGAGAAGGAAGGAAGAGCTAGTTGGAATGAAGTCATGCTACTTTTGCCTGGCTGTTCTTTGTGTCTTCCCTTCCCCAGCTTATAGACTGTTGGCATTCAACCTGGCTGACAGTGAGGGCTGGTGGCTGCCTCTGCAGTAGGTGAGGGCTGCAGTGAGACCCCTTCAGTACTTCTGGGAATTCAAGGCTTCCTGTTCATCTGTAGCAGCTAGACCTACTAGCTAGCTTAGTAGCTCTATTTTTCTCACATTCTCACCCCAGCTTTAAATTCCTTATTTCTAAAAATCAGCGGATTCAGGAGTTTACTATTTATATCTAAGCACAGCTTTCACCCTCAAAATGTAGGCCGTACATCAGGAATATACCCGAGTCTCTGTTCATTCACCCTTTCTTTACCAATTCAACTGCAGTTAAGATCCTCCACTATTAGAGACTTAGAGACAGCAAGGATAGTGGGTTAGTTACACTAGATCTGCAAATGTGTAAGTTGCCGGGGTCTCGATTGGCCTCTTACTTTCTGTGCATCTTCACACCCCGAGTTCCAGCTGCTAGCATAATCTCACCAGCTTGCGCCATCATGCTCTCAACGACTGCTTATTCTATCAGGGACTTTAACAACCTTGGCTGCAATTTGGTTTGGACAACTGTTAACCGATTAGTGTGAATTTGACAGCACAGCTGCTGCCAATTCCGGTACTGCCAGTGGGTGCAAGAAGCTCGTTTATTCTATAATTTGGAATTCACAAAACTTTCTCAGGGACGATTACATCGAAGACATACCGAGTTTTGTGACTTAGAGGACCTTAAGGTCTCTTTGCTGTTATTGGTTCTTATTTTCAAGGTTGTCTTGGTTGCTTTAGATACGGGCATTTTGCCACTTATCAGATATGTACTTTTATTTTGCCTTAGAATGGGTGTGATTATAACAAGATGGATCTAGGGAGTAATAATCAAAAAAGCTACCGATTTTGAGTACCATCTATAAGCTAGGGCCTGGACATTCCATACAGATAGTGGTAAGAACATAATTTAAACAATAGTGAGCTGTCACTACACATGTGTTAGAATAGCTACAGTCCAAAACACAGACAATAACAAACGCTGGTGAGGATGTGGAGTAATAGAAACTCTCGTTCATTGCTGATGGAAATGCAAAATAGTACAGCCACTTTTGGATGACTGGCAGTTTTTTACAGAGATAAACATAGTCTTACCATATGATCTAGCAGTCACACTCCTAGATATTTACCCAAAAGAGTTGAAAACGTATGCCACACAAAAACCTGCGTATAGCTGTTTATAGCAGCTTTATTCATAATTGCCCGAAACTGAAGCAACCCAGACATCCTTCAGTAAGTGAATGGATAAACAAACAGTGGTACATCAAAAGAATGGAATACTATTCAGCAGTAAAAAGAAATGGGCTGTGAAACCAGGAAAAGACATGGGGGAAACTTAAATGCCTGTTGCTAAGTGAAAAAAGCCAGTCTGGAATGGCTGCATACAGTATGATCCCAACATTCTGGAGAAGGCAAAACTATAGAGACAGTGAAGAGATCAGTGTTGCCAGGAGTTTGGGGCCTTGGGGAAAGGGATGTATGTGGATACAGGGGATGTTTAAGACTGTGAAACTATTCTGTATGATTCTATAATGGTGGATACGTGACATTATGCACTTTGTCAAAGTCCACAGAACTGTACAACAACACAAAGAGTGAAGCCTAATTTAAACTCTGGGCTTTAGTTGATAGTAATGTATCAATATTGGTTTATCAGTTGGAACAAATGTACCACACTAATGCAAGATGTTAACAATAGGGGAGCTACGTATGGGGGAGAAGGGGTATATGAGAACTCTCTGCACTGTCTTGGATTTTTTGTAAACCTAAACTGTTCTACAAAACAAAGTTTTTTTTTTTTTTTTTTAAAGTTTCTGTAGTCACTTTCACATAATAGGCGTGTAGCCTGTTTTATCTCAGGAGTGTGACTTATGTGAAATGCAGTATAAATTTTAATCCACAAGCCTCTGTGCCTGTAAAAAACCTTTTTTTTTTTCCCCTAAACCTGAACTCGGTTTTTTTTTTTGGACCTCCATCCTATGTGTGGTAAAAATGCAATCTTAATGTGGTAAAATACAGTTTTAATTAATTCAGAGTCTCTCCACTTTACTGGATTGTATCTAAATTCTGGGTGTCTTAAAAATGTCAGGACGGGAGACATCTGTCCCTTGGTCCTTTTCTGTCTATCCATATGATACTTGGTTGTCCATCCACCTAAGTTGCTATTGCAGCTCTTTGTTCTAAACCAGCATTGTCCAATAGAACTTTACATGATGTTGGGAATGTTCTATATCCACACTGTTCAGCTGGGTAGCCAGTAGCCGTATATGGCGATTGAGCACTTACAATGTTGCCAATGTAGCTAAGTACCTGAATTTTTAATTTAATTTATTTAAATTTAAATAACCACATGTGGCTAGTAGCTAGTCAACCAGACAGAACAGTTCTAAATCATTGGGGCCTCTGTAGGTTACCTGGCTTCCACACATCATTCTGTGTCTTGGAATTTATTCACAACACTCTTGCACTCTGGATCCTTGGAAAACTGAGAGGGAGCTCTAAAACCATAATAGCTTCAGTGCTACTTCGGGGTGCATGAGAAGTTATTCTGTTGAACACCGTGTCACTGGAATATTCTGGAATTCTGTGAGATTGACAAAGACCCATCTGTTTAGATGTTTTCCTCCCCATGCAGACATAGATTTTGCTTCATAACCATGCTGTGCAAAAGAGAACTCTGGACACTTGCTGTTTTCTGGCTTTTCCTGGTGGTGGATGTGGAGATGGGAAGTGTAGCTGGAACAGGTTTCCTTTTCTCTACTTTTCCAAAAAAGCATGTGGTAGTTCTGTTACCCTGCCATGTACCTTGGTTCTTCTTATTTACCAGCCAGTGCTAAGTTTTTGTCTTCTCCTATGACTCTCGGCTGCCTTCCTCAACCCAGACAACAGTATTATTCTTTGAAGTGAGAAAAATGCTTCTTACATGATCATGCATTTTTCTCAATCTGTCTCTTTGAGGTGGTGACTTTATGCACTATAGCCTTTAGAAGTTATGCTTTTAAGCTCAAAAGTCCTGTTCTTGCAATTCAAAAGCTTTGGCTTTTGAAAATCAAGTGCATTTTCTCTACTTTGTCTTAACCAGTGAACACTGCTGACTGAAAGGGGGCATGGTGAAAATACCTTGAGGGACATCATCATGTATAAAATGCTGATGTCATGTTATGGAAGGAGATTGTGTGAACATAGCGACTTGATTTTGCTCTGCATAGTAAACAGAGAGAAACTACATTTTCTGATTGTAGAAAGTGGGTGATGTGTGGAAATAGAGAGAATGGAGAGATACAATGTTGGTTTAACAAGAGCCTGAGTTACATAGCAGAAGTTCCAGGTGATAGAGGGATATAACTCGTGAAATTCCCAGCATAAGGAAATTCTAATTCTAATTCTGATTCTGATTATTTTTCTTCTTCCTTTTACCTTGTGTCTATTTCTTTATTCTCCTTCTTCTTCTTTCTTCTTCTTCTTGTTGTTCTAATCCTTCTCCTTTTTCTTCAGAACAATCTTGTCTGGTACTGAATTTCTTTCTTCCTCATGCTAAAATTTACTCTAAACCAAAAACCAAACCCATTGCTGATGAGTCAATTCCAACCCATAGCGACTCTATAGGGCAAAGTAGAACTGCCCCATGGGGTTTCCAAGGCTGTAATATTTACAGAAGCGGACTGCCACATCTTTCTCCCATGGAGCAACTAGTGGGTTCAAACTGCCGACTATTCGGTTAGCAGCCAAGCCCTTAACCCCTGTGCAACCAGGGCCCCTGTATTGTCCACACAGTCTACTAAACTATAGTTCTAGGAAAATTGAAGATGAGTGATGATTTCCAGTGTGGGCATCAGCAGACTAATGAGGAAGGATGCCTGCTGCAGGAGGTAGTAGGGAATCAGCCACCACAAGGCAAATATAGGAAAACCGTGACTCTACTTCCAACTTTTGGAGATATTAATGAGAATTTGGAGTAGTCTGCCATGTTAAGATGGGACCTTAAAAAACTCTTACTTATGAATGAGTAAACTAAAGATTGAATGACTTGGGGCCATCTTGACTTGAACATTTTGGTTTTACCTGCAGTTAGAGGAATTTAGTGTGGTAAAATTACCCCATTTTACAAAGAGGATATAAGACACAAAGGCAGTAATTACTATATTTTTACCCAAATAACATGGACCGTCTGCATTTGTTTGCCAACTCCACACTCCCCCCATGATGTATTTTCATATGCGCACTATGCTAATTTTTTTTTACAGCAACGTGTCCAAAAAAAGTTGGCATGGCGGCACTTATGAAGATACCTTGGGGTGGAGGAGGGCATAGTTGGCAAACAAACATAGAAGGTACACATTTTTTATCTAAAACTACAATAATTTTTATATTTTCTCAAAACTAGAAAGTGACAGGACCATGCTTCAGACTATATTTTTCTGAGTGTATACTCAAAAGTTACCCTTGAAATAACTGATGCAGAAATATCAAATGAGGCATCCTGTCAAATCTTCATGTGTGTATCTATAGCAAGAATATTTATAGGTCAATGTGTAATTGTATTTTTCTGTGGGCATATATGCCAGTATCTTTAGTACATTAAGACTCTAGAATTATGTGTGTGTGTGTGTGTGTGTGTATGTGTCTGTATATATATATATAAAATACATACACACACACACACACACACACACACACACACACAGGCAGTCCCCAGGTTACAAACAAAATACATTCCTAAAACTGTCTTCAAGATCCATTCCTAAAACTGTCTTTAAATTGAATTTGTAGGTAAGATGGAACAGGTATATCTTGGTTATCTGGTGCTGCTATAACAGAAATACCGTAAGTGGATGGCTTTAACAAAGAGAAATTTCTTCTCTTACAGTTTAGGAGGCTATAAGTCCAAATTCAGGGTGCCAGCTCCAGGGGAAGGCTTTCTCTCTCTGTCGTCTCTGGGAGAAGGTCATTGTCATCAATCCTCCCCTGGTCTAGAAGCTTCTTAACACAGGAAACTCAGGGCCAAAGGACGCGCCCTGCTCTTGGTGTTGCTTTCTTGGTGATATGAGCTCCCCATGTCTTTCTGCTCGCTTCTCCCTTATATATCTCAAAAGATATTGACTTAAGACATAAGCTAATCTTGTAGATTGAGTCCTGCCTCATTAACATAACTGCCACTAACCCCACTTTATTAACATCATAGAGGTAAGATTTACAACACATAGGAAAACCACATCAGATGACAAAATGGTGGACAACAACACAATACTGGGAATCATGGCCCAGCCAAGTTGACACGAATTTTTGGGGGAAATAATTCAATCCATGACAAGGTACATATGGTTCTTATTTAGTGTCAGTTAGTCAAATGTTTATTTATATAGTATGTATTGTACCTTTCTAAGCATATAAACACTTAAGAAACACTTCTAAACTATGCACTGTTTTCGTGAGCATCCCAAAGTATTGTGTTCGTTATTATGAACCATTGTATTTAACTGAAATTTTTAATATAATAGACTTTATGGCAGCCTGTTCTTAAGTACAAGTTGTCTGTAAGTCCTGTGATCATAACCTGGGTACTGCCTCTGTGTGGGGGTATGTGTGTGTGTGTCTGTGTATATATATGTATATATATATATAGAGAGAGAGAGAGATTTTTTTTATAGATGGTACATTTAAGGATGTAGTCACCACGCCAGAATAGAGGTTAAGAGTCTAGACCAGAAGTTGGCAAACTGTGAGCCACATTCAGCCTGCCGCCTGTTTTCATAAATAACATTTTATTGGCATGTAACCATACTCACTCATTTACCTATTGTCTGTCGCAGCTCTCATGCTACAACAGCAGAGTTAAGTAGTTGTGACAGAAATCCTACATCCCACAAATTCTTAAATATTTACTGTCTAGCCCTTCAGAGAAAACGTTTGCCAACCACTGGTCTACACTGAGTCCCATTCCAGTGCTATTTGCATTATAATAGCATATCTCAGGTAGTGCTTCTCATGGGTTCTCAGCTCTCCCCACAGCCATTTTACATACCACTAAATATAGCCTGTGCTGGGCTGAAATGAGTTGAAACTTTAAATTCAGTCTGTTGGAGTGACTTTGACCCAGTTGTCAATAAAACAGCAGAGGCCAATATACATCAGCCTTTGTCACAAGAAGCTCTAGCTTGCTGTAAGGGCTGGTCTCAGAGCTTGTACGAAGGTGGTGATATGATTCAATTATTAGAAGATTCATGCCATCCCACCCCTTTATTCATGTCTCCTAGGGGGCAACACAGGTGTAGTCACACATACCGCAGAATACATTCACAAACATTTCTGCATTGTTGTTTGTATCTAATTGGTAGCTCCAGGTCATAACAGGCACTTTTAGTGGGCATCATACTTCTTAGTGCCTGGAAAAAAATATAATAGATTTGGAAAACAGTGAACATCTGAGTTTCAAGAGTGGTGAATCTGAGATAGTCCATTATTTGGAAGTAGATACAGGAGCATGGTTTGAGTGTAATGAGACTCTCCTTCACACTTTTCTTTTGCCACTACCATGACTCAGTCAGAAAGTGGAAAAGAGCCAGAGAAGCAAAACTATAATGGTAAATTACTGTGATAATTTGAGTAAGTGTGTGTGTAGTTTTCATCTGGAAGGCCCACTGTCACCATGTTCGTAGAAGAAAATGTGTGAATCAGAATCATTTGGAGGACGAGTGCACTATCCGCAAAGCTCCTGTAGCACAGAACCGATTCCAAATTTCTTTGTTTCTCAATGAGTAGAAAAAGAAAATAAGTTGAAACTTTAAATAAGAGGGAAATAACTCTAATTTTAAAATTCAAGATAATCTAGAGCTAACAATTTAAATTTTTAATTGCTTAAAATGCTGAGAAATATAAATAATACAGAAAGATTATTTCAGAATCAAAGTGTTTTTGAACTGTTGTTTACATAGTGAAGCTATGTCTGAGATGTTTCGTCTCAGTGTTCATTTCCCTGAACTGTAATAGCATAGTGAAGGAATTTATCTCCTGCAGAGTCAAGTGGTAAAACAAATTAAATTAAATATATAAAAAATCTATACCTAAATGTAAATAATTATCCATTATCCAAATTTTTTAAAAACCGGGCATATCTGTAGCAGAATTGGCTTTTATGTAAAACTTATATACGTAGGAGCTGATTGGAAGGAGAATATCATATGTAATTAGTGTTAGGATAGTCAAAGATTCATATTCAAGAATGTACAATGCAGGATCATTTATAATATGAAAACTCTGGACAAAAGTGAATTGACTGCCAATAAGGGAATCTTTAAATTGAAATGGTAGCTCAGTAGAGTGAAATGTCATATTGTCATTAAAAACAATGGTTTAAAAGAATACTTAATGACATGGGGAAAGGCTCATGATATTTTTATTTAAAAAGCATATAAAACTTTTTTCAGTAATGTTCTGATTTTATTGAAAATTCCAATTGTATATTTATCCATTTATTTGTTTAATGTATTCATTCATTCATTTAAAATATTTATTGGATGCTCACTTTATGTCATATACTGTTATACTCTGGGTATCTAGAAAACACAAAAATGCCTTCCTTCATGCTACTTGCATTTAGTGGAGGGTGACATAATAAGTAAATACAGAAATAATATACAAAGTGTGCTAGATGGGGCTAAGCACTTTGGGGAAGAAGAAAACAGAGAAGGGAGATAAACAATGCAGGACATTAGAGGTATGTTTCTCTGTTGCCAAAGGGCTTGAGTATTAGAATGTCATATACAACTAGTATCTTAATTGTTCTTTAACAATTTGAATAATTACAATTGGTTGCTGTCTAGATTCTGAAATTCTAGGTAATTCACAGAGTAGTAGTGGTTTTAGATGGAATATGAGGTTTACTCTGTTTGAAATTGCTTGTATCTCTGCGTGTGTGTGCATGTGTCTGTCTGTATCTGGCGGATTTGAAAAGTTTCCTGTTGTAGTGTGGATTAGATCTGCCATCTCTTTATGGCTCCATACCAATGAGTATGAGAGTATGCTTCAGCAACTGGGGAAGTTTCTCTAGGCAAAAGGTTCAGATTTGATTGCCATTGGATCTTTTATTGTCAAATTCAAGTACAAGCTTATGTTTCACCAGATGTTCCTCTAGAAATCTGAGGATTACAAGAGGTAGATAAATATTGAGGTAATTTATTGATAAAGTAGCTTTCTGTGTACACAACCAACACGCCACTCATTGAATTGGAATATGTCAGGCACTATCAGGATCTGAGATTTTTCTCTATTTGTTAGCTAACCAGTTAGTCTACCATAGTTTCATAGATGCTGACAGAAGACATGAGACTCCTGGATCAGAGACAAAAGACTTAATTACTTATCAGGTACCATGGGCTTCATTTTGGTGTCAATTCAGTCCCACCAGGCAATGTAAAGGTGAGCTCAGGTGGATGCTACACCCACAGTGAGTTTGTGTCACAGCTGAGGAGCTCACAGTTTAGGAAACCACAATCTTTTAAAGGAAACTCCTAGAAAACCTACCTAATCTTCGCCCCAGAAAAAGACATTATCTCTATTATACTGGTCAGGAAACAAATCTGCCTTCTGCCCCAGGGGGAGACACTATCTCTAACTTCCGAGGCCGTTTGCTATACAAATATCCTTAAAAGGATAATCCAGAACAAACTGTCAGCACCCTTTACTCAGAAGAAATGCAGAAACATGAGACCCATGGAGAATAAGATATTGCACACTAAATTTTTAAATGAATTGTTTCTATTTTCTTAAATGTTATGTTTGCTTGATGATTTTGTTCATATTTGTTGGTATAGTTAGGAAAAAACGCAGGGCAAAGTTTCTGTTAATATGTGCACAGTATAATGACCAGTATTATTTTATTTTTACTGTAATTAAAAAGAAAAAAATTCCTCTGACTGTTTCTTGGAATTTCTGTGAATGATTTGTTCAGTCACAGATGAGGATAGGAAAGTATGTTGACAAATGTATTAGGACTAGATTTTAGATCGAATTTAGGTCCAAATCAGTTAGTAGAGGTTTTGGGTTTGTAGAAATAATCAAGAGTTAGTTTCTTAAAATTTTATTCACTCCTTTAATGAAGGAGCACTTTCCCCTGAGGGTCAACTATTACAGTTCTTCTAAAATTTAGAATGTAGATTTTGTGAGGAGAGTGTTGGAGAGGAAAAGCGGAAGAATGGGAAGAGAGGACCAAACCTCTGGGAGATGATAAGTTCATTAAACTCCATATTGAAATTTACTGGGCAAATATGGATTGGTGTTGGGACACTCACAAGGCTGATTACCCAAGTTCATGTAGTCTTTAGGAGCAGGAACTCTGGTGCTAGACTAACTGGGCTGGAATCCATCCTAGCCACCCTGCAAGCTATGCAGGTTGGGGGCAAGTCACTTAAATTCCTTGTGCCTCAGTTTCCTCATCTACATAAAGAGGATAATAATGAAACATACTTTGTAGGATGATTTTGATGATTAAGTTACTTAATATACATTAAGCACTTAGAACTCAGCCAGATATATGGTGGTCACTCAATACATTCTAGCTGTTAGAGATTATTTAATTGTTTATGAATTTTTTCTTATAAAACAATGACATTTTCTCATTCATTTCATACTACAAGGGTAGGAACCAAGTCTGTTTTGCTCACCACTGTATTTCTAGGAATCCATAATACCTTATACAGGATAGATACTTGATTAATATTTGTTAAAGAGGTGAGTAAAATAAATCTTTTTTTTTTTTTTTAAATTCCAAAACAGAATCTACAGGGATACGAAAAATACCAGTGATACTGTTCTGTACATATGTGTATGTGATTGTGGGTTTATGTTTCCATATAGATCTGCTTTGACTTTTAGGGAAGTACCTCTGGTTAGCACAATTAGACCTGAAGGATAAAACCACAGTTTGCTCCCATTGAAATTGTAACCTAATTGACACAAGTTACCCTGATATGTATGAATAAATTCATTTTCTTGACTCACATTTTAAATTACATTTCTTCTAAGTGACAGTTTTTGTCTTTCCATAAAGTGTAACATATACACATAGATAGATGAATAGATAGATAGATATCAATCCAAAAATACCAGAACAAACAAACCCATTGCCATTGAGTCTATTCCAACCACAAAGTAATATTTCAGGTAAACTGCATGTAAAGTACGTTGTTGTGATGACTTCTTAAGTACACAAATATCCAGCTAATCAAATTAAATGTAAATAAACCAATGTTCTCAAACCTGGTCTTTTCCTTCAGTATGTTCTGATTTGAGCTTCCTATAGCCCTGGTGGAGCCCTGGTGGTGCAAGTGGTTAAGAGTTTGGCTGCTAACCAAAAGGTCAGCAGTTTGAATCCACCAGCCGCTCCTTAGAAACCCTATGGGGCAGTTCCACTCTGTCCTGTAGGGTTGCTATGAGTCAGAATTGACTCGACGGCAGTGGGTTTAGTTTTTGTTTTTTTATAGCCCTGGTGGAGCCCTGGTGGCATAGTGGTTAAGAGCTTGGCTGCTAACCAAATGGTCAGCAGTTCAAATCCACCAACGTGTCTGTGAGTCAGAACTGACTTCAAGGTACCCAACAACACAGTAAAAACAATATGGCCCTGGTGGTGCAGTGGTTAACAGCTTGGCTGCTAAACAAAAGGTCGGTGGTTCAAATCCACCAGCTGCTCCTTAGAAACCCTATGGGGCAGTTCCATTCTGTGCTATAGGGTCACTATGAGAACCCATGAGAACACTACCTGAGATATGCTATCGTAATGCATACAGCCCTGGAATGGGACTCAGTGTAGACCAGTGGTTGGCAAATGTTTTCTCTGAAGGGCTAGATAGTAAATATTTTAGAATTTGTGGGATGTAGGATCTCTGTTGCAATTACTTAACTCTGCTGTTTTAGCATGAGAGCTGCCACAGACAATATGTATTTGAGTGAGTAGGGCTACATGCCAATAAAATGTTATTTATAAAAACAGGTGGCAGGCTGAATGTGGCTCACAGGCTATAGTTTGCCAACTTCTGGTCTAGACTCTTAACCTCTATTCTGGCATGATGACTACATCCTTAAATTTACCATATATATATATAAATTGTCTCTCTTTCTCTCTCTATACATGTGTGGTATTATGTAGTTGGAAAAATTAGAAGGTTGTTAAAAAGTTTCCATAGAGTTGATTGCAACTCATGGCAGCCCTTTGTGTGTCAGAGTAGAACTGTTCTCCATAGGGTTTTCAGTTAATGATTTATAAAAGGGATAAGTGAGCAGAGAGACATGGGGATCTCAGACCACCAAGAAAGCAACACTGAGAGCAGGGTGCATCCTTTGGACCTGAGATTCCTGTGTTGAGAAGCTTCTAGACCAGGGGAAGATTGATGACAACAACCTTTCCCCAGAGACGACAGAGAGAGAAAGCCTTCCCCTGGAGATGGCACCCTGAATTTGGACTCCTAACCTCCTAAACTGTAAGAGAAGAAATTTCTCTTTGTTAAAGCCATCCGCTTGTGGTATTTCTATTATACAGCACGAAGACATACTGTTCCAGCTTACCTACAAATCTGATTTAAAGACAGTTTTAGGAATGTTTGTAACCTGGGGACTGCTTGTGTATGTGTGTGCTTGTGTGTGTGTGTGTGTGTGTGCATGTGCATATGTATGTGTGTGTATGTGTGTGTATAATTCTAGAGTCTTAATGTACTACAGATACTGGCATATATGTCCACATAAAAAGACAATGACATATTGACCTATAAATATTCTTGCTATAGATACACACACAGGAATATTTGATAGGATGCCTCATTTGATGTTTCTGCCTCAGTTATATCAAGGGTAACTTTTGAGTATACATTCAGAAAAATACAGTCTGAAGCATGGTTCTGTCACTTTCTAGTTTTGGGAAAATAGATTTCTGTATTTTTATGCAAATAATGTGTACCTTCTACATTTGTTTGCCAACTATGCCCTCCCCCCGAGATATCTTCATAAGTGCTGCTATGCCGATTTTTTTTTTACATGTTGCTTTAAAAAAATTGGCACATCATTTAATAGATAAAACCCATTGCCGTCGAGTCAATTCTGACTCATAGCGACCCTAAAGGACAGAGTAGAACTGCCCCATTGCGTTTCCAAGGAGCAGCAGGTGGATTCAAACCTCTGACCTTTTGTTTAGCAGCCAAGCTCTTAACCTCTGCGCCACCAGGGCTGTGTTGTTGTTATTGTGTTGTTAGGTACCTTCGAGTAGGTTCTGACTCCTAGCGACGCTGGTGGATTTGAACTGCTGACCATTTGGTTAGCAGCCAAGCTCTTAACCACTATGCCACCAGGGCTATTAAAAAAAAAAAAAACCCCATTGCTGTCGAGTTGATTCTGACTCATAGCAACCCTACAGGACAGAGTAGAACTGCCCCATAGGGTTTCCAAGGAGCAGCTGGTGGATTCGAAATGCTGACCTTTTGGTTAGCAGCCAAACTCTTAGCCACTGGCTCCACCTCAAATCAGAACATACTGAAGGAAAAGACCAGATTTGAGAACATTGGTTTATTTACATTTAATTTGATTACTGGATATTTGTGTACTTGAGAAGTCATCACAACAGCGTACTTTACATGCAGTTTACTGAAATGTTATTATGTAGTGGGAAAAACTAGAAGGTTGTTAAAAACAGTTGCCATAGAGTTGATTCCAACTCATGGTGGCCCTTTGTGTGTCACAATAGAACTGTGCTCAATAGGGTTTTCAGTTAATGATTTTTCAGAAGGTCACCAGGCCTTTCTTCTGAGGTGCCTCTGGATGGACTCGAACTGCCAACTTTTTTTTTTTTTTAAATAATTGTTTTTTTAAACTTTTTTTATTGTACTTTAGATGAAGGTTACAGAACAAATAGTTTCTCATTAAACAGTACATATATTGTTTTATGACAATGGTTAACAACCCATGACATGTCAACACAGTCCCTTCTCAACCTTGGGTTCCCTATTACCAGCTTTCCTGTGTACTTCTCTTTCTAGTCCTTGTCCCTATACTGTTGTGCCCCATTAGTCTTGTTTTGTTTTTTGGACTGTCTAATCTTTGGCTGAACAGTGAACCTTGGGAGTGACTTCATTACTGAGCTAGAAGGGTGTCCGGGGCCATACTCTCGGGGTGTCTCCAGTCTCTGTCAGGCCAGTAAGTGTGGTCTTTGTTTGTGAATTAGAATTTTGTTTTATATTTTTCTCCAGCTCTGTCTGGGACCCTGTGTTGTGATCCCGGTGAGAGCAGTCAGTGGTGGGGTAGCCAGGCACCATCTAGCTGTACTGGACTCAGTCTGGTGGAGGCCGTGGTAGTCAAACTGCCAACCTATTGATTAGAGCTGAGCGTGTTAAATGTGCCACCTAGGGACTCTTTGGAGGATGTTACTTAGCCTTTATGTCCTTTTAAACTTCACCTTTTTATTGACTGGAAAAATGAAAGTTAAAACGTGACAAGTACTCTTTCAAATTTAATACTAAAAATATATATTTAATGCTTTAAAGAATAACAAAGATATGTAGTATACAATACTATTCAGAGCTAGAGCATCATGAATTTCCTTTATGGAAGATTTGGTGGTTTATTTGCACCTTGAGAAAGACGAGCCACCTTTTCCTTTCATAACTTTAGTTAGTCACTAGTGGCACTGTTTTAAAACATTAAGAAATAGACAATTATTTATAAGACGTAGGTTCTTATAAAGGTTCTTGTATTAAGTATAAGATCATATGTTCTTTAGGTTTATCAGTGTGTTATAAATAATGTAATATATACATTACTGAGAGGTTAGACTTTGAAGAAATATACAATTTGATGAAATGTTTACACCTGATTTCAATTTTCTGTTTAGTATATTATTACAAGAACACAGTGCTGAAAGCTCCTTCTTGCAGAATCTTAATGCATTTATTGATTATTTAAATAACTTAAGATATAATTTGGAGTTTTGTCAGTGAAGTCAGGATATCCAGAACTAATGTTCATAAACTGAAAATACTAATTTAGCTAGAAGTCTAAATCTATAATAAGAAGAATCTACTCGTGATTTATATAGTCACAGTAGCTGAGTACAGGTAAATATGGTTAAAAATTTTTTTTTTCTGTTCTACGTCGTCCTCTTCTGTTTCTTGTTTTATTTCTAGTGTGTTTTTGTTTTCTCCATTTGCATACGTAAGTTTAGATTTCTGTCATTCTGACACACACACACACACACTGGCATGACTTTGTACAATTCTGGTGCTACAGCCAGCTCCTATTCAAGGTAACTGAATAATCAAGAAGAGTATAGTAAAATAAAAAATGCTGTACTGCTAACAATTTAATTTTAGTTTCACTCTCCTGTTATAAAGGACCGAAAGGAATGAGTTTATGAGTTTATTATTCCTTTTTTTTCCCCGAAGCCCCTATCAAAAAATGGTAGCTAGAAAATTGACCATTTTACTGTTGAATTTCAAGAATATAGCAAATTTTTTATTTTGTGTGTATTTAAATTTTAACTAAGTTAAAAAAAAAAAACTCTAGTAGCTTCATAGACTTGTTCAAAATAGATATATTGGTGTAAACATTCAAGAATAATTTTCCTATAAATGAATTCATTAAATAAATACAATCAGTATATTGTAAACGCTTCAGTTATTCAGATTATGATGTTTGATGAAGATACATGAAAAAAATGACTCCTCAGGACTTCAAATTGCTTGATGACGGTGAAACTTGATTCTGGTGTTCACACAAATAGTGGTTTCTATTTTGTTTCCCCAAATCCTGTCACATCCAATCTTACAGAGCTGATGTACGCTCCACTGTAAATTAGGGAGAAGCAGCAGTCTGTGTCAGTTGGCTCTGAAAATAGATTTGTTATGTCACTTTTCTCTGGTTTCCTTCATTAAAGAATACACTCCGTGGGTCTAATTCATATTGCGCATTATTGTTCAATCTGCCAGCGCAAAATGCTGTTATATTGCCTTTTTTCCCCCTTAACTACATTCTTTTGGAAATTAATGTATTTCATGCAGAATTGTTTTCAATTGACAAAAATCAGCATAAGAAGTAAGTAAAAATTGAACATATGTCCCAAGGGCTTCAACTAGTGGTATGAACTCAGTAAATAAGCAAATTTAAAAAACCAGTCTCAAATTGGTCACTTTTAATTAAAACTCATCATCCATTACCTCATCAACACACAACGCCCCCTTCCTATTACTACTTTTCTATATGGTGCTCACCAAAATCTGACATTATTTCATATATTTGTTTGTTTATTGTCTGTCTTTTCATCACTAGATACAAGCTCTCTGAGAGTAGAAACATTACAATCGTTTTCCCCCATTTGTAATCGACTGTCTCTCTAGTATTAAACTGTAACCTCTGTGACAATGGGGATTTTTATGTTTTGTTCACCACCATATCACTAATGTCTAGAGAAGTGCCTGACACATATTAAAAATCCAATAAATTTTGGTTAAAGGAAGGAAATCCCTATTGGACATTCATAATTAGACACATGACCAGTTGCCATGGAGTCAGTTCTGACTCATGATGACCCCATGTGTATCGGAGTAGAATTATGTTCCATAGGGTTTTCAGTGACTGGTTTTTCCTAAGTAGATTGCCAGGCTTGTCTTCTGAAGTGTCTCTGGGTGGACTCGAACCTCCAACCTTTTGGTTAGTTAACTCGTTTCACCACCCAGGTATTCCAAGTAGACATATACAAGATATCAATACACTTACATAAAACTAGATTTTATACAAACTCCAAATTAATACGAATCTACTTCTGGAAATCTGAGGGCTTAAAAAAAGGCTGTTGTTTCCAGCAACATGATGAGGTTGAACCTTTAATAACTTTACCCCAGTGCTCAACAGGAACATCTGCTCATTTTGTGCCTTGATGAAAGGGACAGCTATACAGCATGAAAAGGCTGTATTGTTTGTAAAAGGGATAGACATTACATTGGTGTAGTATTGGAAGTTCTACTGACTAAAATGTTTGCTGCTAAACTAGTAAGTTATGAAAAAGTTCAGAGAACTCACAAAAGAATTTCATGGTGTTGGTCTTGTATTGGTTTTTGTCCCCCCACCCACCCACCGTAGAAGGAAAACAAAATGACAAAAACACAACAAAGGACAAAATCAATGTCCTTGCACCATTATAGATAAAGAGAACATCTTATACTTTTTAAATGGTTCCAGGTGGGGCATTCTGTATTACCAAATGTTTATGGTAAATGCAATTTTGTTTATCTGGAAATAAGTTGAAATTAATATCAATATTAACTAAATTTTAACACATTTTTATGAAATGAATTATTGGATGGTATCATTGGAAGATAAGAAAATTAAAGAGGAGAAACAACATAGGATTCAAATCAGGAGTTTATTAAACTAATTAGTGCCTTTCTATACTCTGATATTATTCTCTTAAAACTAGGACCCAAGTTCTGGCGTTGGGAAGCTTCTCCTCCATATCCCAAGCTATGGCTTAGTTTTTTTTTCAAAAAAGCTACAAATTCAAAGATTTTTCAAGTTGGAAATGCCTTTTAATGGTTGTCTTTAAAACAGAAAACTATATGTAGTTTGGAAAGGCTGTTAGCTCGCCCATCGCACCGTGGACATTTTGTAAAATGTATGCAATTACACATTTTGTGTGTGGGGCTGGTTGGGAAGACTGCTGACTATAAAGAGAAAAACTTTTCCACGGTGATCTCCTTGCTATTAAAGGAGGCACTTCCTCAAGAAAGAGAGGTTTTTAAAACTCTTTCTTTGCTTGGTTCCCGATACATCAACACCCCATCTGTAATGGGGAGAGAGGGTAATAAGATGTAGGTCTGCTGTTGTGATTACATTGAATATAGCAGGTTCCGGGGACATGATCTGGAAGTACTGTTTGCCATAAGATAGTTCGTTGACCTGCCTTGGAGGGACAGGAGAAGACAACTCTGGATCTATGAGACCGTGTCTGTGAGGAGGTAACTGAGGAGCCAGAAGCTGCTGCTGCCCAACTTCCCACTGAAGTCCAATGTGGAAAAGGAAGCAGTCGTCAGAAAATCCCTGCTCAGGGTTTATTCATGTGTGTGTGTTACAATGTCACATGAATATGCCTTTCCCCATAACCGCAAATACAAACTCACACGTGGTATCTTAGGCTGAGTTTTTTAGAGAGGCAAAACCAGTGAAGCATATATATATCTATATCTATATAGATATATATAGAATATTTATATCTAAAGAGAGTTATCTCAAGGAAATGGCTCACATGGTTATAGAGGCTGGCAGTCCCAAGTCTTTGGGTCAGGCATTAGGCTGGAGGCTTCTCCTGACTCACATAGCTGCAGGGGCTAATGAACCCAAGATCAGCAGGTCAGATGGCAGTCTGCTGGCACATGGGCCACAGAGGCTGATGAATCCAAGATCAGCAGGTAGGGTGGCAGGCTGTAGACTCACAGGCTGCGAAGGCCAACAAATCCCAAGATCGACAGGTAAGATGGCAGGCAGCTGGCTCAAGTCCCAAGAACCAGAGGTCAGATGATGACAAGCTGGATGCAGTATCCAGAGCAAGTGAGCTTTGCCATAGCATCCATATGTATATATTGGATGCAGGCCATACCCCCGAGGAAACTCCTCTTACAACTGATTAGATGATCACATCAGATGAATACATCATTGCATAACTGCCAAACCACTGAGAATCATGGCCCAGTCAAGTTGACACACAACCTTAACCATCACAGTAAGTTTGTAGATCCTTGGTGCAAACCATTAAATATAAATATCCCTTAGAATATTCCTTTACAGGAGTCAAAGGGCTGCTTCCCAGGATCTGTGAAACTCAGTAGATTACTTGGATTTTTATCTTATCTTCACCACGTACTAATTATGTGAACTTGGGCTATTACTTCATCTCTCTAACTCTTTCTTACCTCTTCTTGGAGTGACTTACAGAAGTACAATCCCTGACATGATGATTAACACATACTGTTTGCTCAGTAGATACTTGTGATGGGGAGTAGAATAACGATGATGACAATGAAGAGGAGCTTGAAATCCATGTTTCTGATGGAAGCAATGATTACAAAGTCATCATAGCATCCAAGCTCTAATGTGTTTTTGTGTTTGGTTAGCCCTCGCTCCCTATTTTACGGATGAGTAAAAACGAAACAACAACAAACCAAACCCACTGCTGTAGAGTCAAATTCCGACTCATAGCGTCCCTATAGGACAGAGTAGAACTTCCCCATAGGGTTTCTAAGGAGCAGCTGGTGGATTCAAATTGCCAACCTTTTGGTTAACAGCCACGCTCTTAACTACTGTGCCACCAAGGCTCCAGATGAGTAAAGTAAGCTTCAAAATGTAAGCAATTGTCTAAATGTACATAGTCTGTTAGTGACACTGAGATATGTGTGGTGTTTCAGAAGTGCAATAAAATTTTTGAAAATAAAGTTTGGAGATTTAGACAATCCTATTTTTGAATTCTGATTCCACCATTTACTAGCTGAATAATTATGACAACTTTTCTTAATTTTCATAATCATTTTTCTCATCTATCAAATGGTGATGATAATAATAAAACCTACTTTATAGGATGCTTGGGAGAATGCAGTAAGTAAAAATATATAGAGGGACACTTTCTTCATGTGTCCTCCCAGAGAAAACATCATATATATGATGAATATTTAATTATATCCTGCAGTAAATATTGTGATGGGCTTTCTCACCCTTATTTCACAGAGACCAATGAAATGATGGCAGAATATAATTTCCTAAAAGCAATTCTAAAGTAAGCCAGAACAATATGTTGCCGATTTGCATCTTTCTGCTTAATCCATGACTAGACTTTCAAAAGCGAGGGGAGTTTGTCATATGTAATGTGCATCTTAAGTTTGAATCTCTGATAAATAATGGAAACCAGTTGATGCAGAGCTTAAAAAAGTGGCCCTGGTGAAAGGCTGCCCATCTTTCAGTGCTAATTGAGGCTACTTTTCCTAGGAAGGAGCCTGAGAAAATGCTTGTTGTTGTTAGGTGCCATTGAGTGGAGTCAGTTTTGACTCAGTGACCCTGTGTAGTACAGAACGAAACAGTGCCCGGTCCTGTGCCATCCTCACAGTCGTTGCTATGCTTGAGCCCATTGTTGCAGCCACTGTGTCAGTCCATCTCGTTGAGGGTCTTCCTCTTTTGCGCTGATCCTGTACTTTACCAAGCATGATGTCCTTATCCAGGGACTGATCCTTCCTGATAAT
This sequence comes from Trichechus manatus latirostris, assembly GCF_000243295.1. Classification (NCBI taxonomy): domain Eukaryota; kingdom Metazoa; phylum Chordata; class Mammalia; order Sirenia; family Trichechidae; genus Trichechus; species Trichechus manatus. The sequence continues at coordinate 7,495,440 of NW_004444072.1, read as the reverse complement.
ATGTCCAAGGTATGTAAGATGTAGTCTCGCCATCCTTCCTTCTGAGGAGCATTCTGGTTGTTCTTCTTCCCAGATAGATTTGTTCGTTCTTTTGGCAGTCCAGGGGGTATTCAATATTCTTCACCAACACCACAATTCAAAGGCATCAATTTTTCTTCTGTCTTCCTTATTCATTGTCCAGCTTTCGCACGCATATGATGTAATTGAAAATACCATGGCTTGGGTCAGACGCACCTGAGTCTTCAAGGTGACATCTTTGCTTTTCAACACTTTAAAGAGGTCTTTAGCAGCAGATTTGCCCAACGCAATGCATCTTTTGATTTCTTGACTGCTGCTTCCATGGGTATTGATTGTGGATCCAAGTAAAATGAAATCCTTGACAACTTCAATATTTTCTCCATTTATCATGATGTTGCTTCTTGGTCCAGTTGTGAGGATTTTTCTTTTCTTTATGTTGAGGTGTAATGCATACTG
>NW_004444072.1:7481710-7493916 GCF_000243295.1 Trichechus manatus latirostris | reverse complement strand
GCCAGTAAATCTGGTCTTTTTTTGTGAGTTAGAATTATGCTCTACATCCTTCTCCAGCTCTGTCCAGAACCCTCTGTTGTGATCCTGGTCAAAGCAGTCAGTGGTGGTAGCCGGGTACCATCTAGCTGTACTGGACTCAGTCCAGTGGAGGCCTTGGTAGCTGTGGACAAAAGCAACTTTTTTCCTTGGCCTGTACGGGGATTGAACCCACGACCTTGGCATTATTAGCACCATGCTCTAACCAGCTGACTAACCGGCCAGCCTGGACTAACTTGCAAGGCGCCAACCTCCATCCCACACTCAAAGGGGGCCTGGTGAGAGAAGCCTAATAAAGAACACTGTGTGTTTTTGGCTCTCTTGCAAATGGCTTTGGCAGATCACAACTTTCAGCAAGTTTTCAGGATAAGAGTGTGCAATTCCCCAACATGGCAGACACATTCTCCCCAGGCCTGAATGGAAACAGATCACAAGAAAAAGAGACTTTAGTCTAATCCTCTGCATTTCACCCAACCAGTCTTTACTGAGTGTCTGTAAATTTTAATGTGCAGTGCTGGGTGCCAGGGGGATACTCTTTTTTAAAACAAAATATTGGTCCTTCCCTTAATAAGTACTTTTTGGGTAAAATATGAGTGGGAAGAGACATGGATCTATAGAATAATAGAGTTAGAAAGGGTATTATAGGTCATATTTGAGAAATATTTGTATATATTACTTTAATAGGGTCCCTGGCACTTAGTAAGTGCTGTGGAAGTTTAGCTATTATTTTTGTTGTTATTTATTATTACTACTGCTACTCCCAATATTGGTTGTGTGGCAGAATCTGAATACAATTCAGATTTCATGGCTCCAACTCAGACTTACTAAATCAGAATTTTTAGTACAGGTAGTTCCTGACTTAACGATGTCTTCTAGTTATGACGAACCGCACTTACCACCATCTGGTTTTTTTTTGTACATCTTATCATTAGTAGTGTGTACTACATAGAAAGATCGGATTTATAAAGATACTGATAATAAAAGGCAATAATAATGAAAACTAAAAAAATAAAAATTATGTCAGAACCGACTTACAATGGAGTCATCGGAACGGAACTGTGTTGTAAGTTGGAGATTACCTGTAGTAGTTCTGGATACATTATTTAGGAAAGGTTGTTTTACTGCTGGTAACCAGTGTATTAGTTTCCTAGGGCTGCCATAAAGTATTGCAACTGGATGGCTTAAAACAGGAGAAATTTATTCTTAGTCAGTTCCGGAGGCCAGAAGCCAGAAATCAAGCTGTTGGCAAGGCCATGATCCCGCTGAAGGCTCTGGGGAAAGAACCTTTCCTTGCATCTTTCCTAGCTTCTGGTGACTACCTGGCAATCCTTGTCATTCCTTGACTTGTAGACACATGACTGCAATCTCTGCCTCTGTCTTCACATTGTCTTCCCCTCTGTGTGTTTCTGTGTCCCCGCTTCTTCCTGTGAAGAGACCAGTCCTTAGATTTAGGGCACACCCAAATACAGGATGATTTCGTCTTGAGATCCTTAACTAACTACATCTGCAAAGATCCTGTTTCCAAATAAGGTCACATTCTGAGGTTTCAGGTGGAGATGAGTTTGGAGAGGCGGATAGCAACCCACTGCACTAAGCCACGGGGTGAAATTCAGCAACCATTGACAAATTCCCCTGCCTTTTAAAAAGGGAGTAACTATAAAGGCTCAGAGAAGCTAAGCAACTCCTTTTATTCTTCTTATTTTATGTACTTTTTTTTTTTTTTTAAATCTAGATCGTTCTTATAAGCCACCTCAGATCCTTTCTCTCCAAGTGTACCTTGTAGGAAATGAATAAAAATGACTTGCCTAAGGTTTCACAGCCAGTTAGTAGCAGACTTAAGGATACATTTCTTTTTTGCCCCCACTGGCAGTTTGAGTTTCCTCTGTTAAACCCCACAGTCTTCCTCAGTTAATACCACTTCCTCTTAAAGCAGAGTTGTTGCTTGTGAGCAATTAAACTAGATCCCATCTGACAGTGAAATGTCACCTTCAAGCTCGTGGTGTCAGAGTGAAGACTTTTGTAATGACCTTTTTTGTGTGTGTGGTAAGAATATGCTTAACAGAACATCTACCATCTCAACAATTTCTACATGTACAATTCAGTGATGTTGATTGCATTCTTCATGTTTTGGAGCCATGCTCACTATCCATTTCCAAATCTTCCCACCACCATTAACATAACCTCAGTGCCCCCCTAAGCAAAAAGTCCTTTCCCTCTCAGTTCACCCCGGTAACCACTAATAATCTTTGGTTTCTATATATTTGCTTATTTCATGTAAGTGCGATCATACAGTATTTGTCCTTTTGCTACTGACTTACTTTGTTTAGCATGATGTTTTCCAGGTTCTTCCATGCTGTGGCATGCATCAGGACTTCATTTCTCTTCATGGCTGAGTACTATTCCATTGTGTGTGTGTGTGTATATATATATATATGTCACATTTTGTTTTTCCGTTCATTGATTGATGGACATTTCAGTTCTTTCCACCTTTTGGCTATTGTGAAAAGTGCTGCAGTGATCATTGGTGTACAGGTTCCTGTTTGTGTTCCTGCTTTCACCACTTCTGGGTATATACTTAGGGTTGGGATTGCTGAGTTGCAACAGCCTTTTAGTTAACCCCAGCTTCAGGTTTCCTAAATGCGTACCCCGTTCCATGTTTCAAAATACATTTGCAAAGAAAACACTTGACATTTTTTACTTGCCAGCCCTGCTTGTTACCTGTACAACAAAATTTAAAGTAAATTCTCGGTCACATTATGTTTATGGTATAAATCAAAATGCACTAATATTTTGGCTTAATTCAAAGATAATTAGATGACCAGGGGACCTCTTTCCTCATAACTGACTGGGACAAAAATACTTTAACAGAAAATTTCCTTCAGCTCTAGAACAGTAGATACTTCATAGGTGGTGATTGTTTTAGCTGTACACATTTAGATATTTTACTTCACCAGGAGAAAAACAGAACACTTTTGTCTTACATTACTGTACATTGTCTAAGCCAAGTGTTTTCAATTTTTTTTTTCATTTTTATTTTCCTCTCTGTGTACTCTGTCATCTGTAGCAACCGAGGTTTACACGGCTTAGAAGCCCCAATAAACAAGCAGGTGTGTATAGTTCTGGGGATGGGATGGATGGAGAAACATAGACACTTTAGGTGACTACATTATTTTGGTATTAATAGAACTATCAGCATAACTCTTGTAGAAAATGACACAGTGATTAAGGGGTTATTCTTGAAAAGGGTCAGGGCACAGTGGAAGTTAGAGTATGAGGGACCTTCGTACAGAGGCCAGAGGGAGCTTCCTCATTAGTTGTCCCAGAGCACAGTGGTTCCTGGACTCGGCCTTCATAAACCAGCTCTCTCTCTCTCACTCTCACACACACACACACACACACACACACACACACACACACACACACACACACACACACACCCCTTTTTGAACTAACATAATTTTGTCAGTAATTATTTTTAACCATTAATGATGTTAAAACAAATAACCTGCCATACACTATTGTCATTTCATTAAAAAATTTTGAAAGATTATAATGTATTCTCTGGAAAACATTCAATAGTACAAAAGCCCCCCCTGGGCCCTCCAGCCCTCTCAGGGCACACAACTGGTGAAAGGATCTGGAAATCCTTGAGCTCTGAAAGGTCACTGGTTAGTCCTTGGGGAATGCAGGTGGCGCTATTGGAAGAAGCTACTCAAGTATTGTTCTTGATGTCTGGGGAATCGTTTCAGGGAAGATCACTTCAAACTCCATAATAAGGTCCACGTGTTTTTCGGGCATTTTGGGGAGGGAGAGGCCTTCTTCAAGAGCTTTTTGCAGCATGCCAGGCCTGATGACATCTTTGAACACTACAGGTATGGTCCTGCTATCCAGAGTGGGGATGTTCCTGTGCAGCCACACAGAGCCTCCTGAAGACTGATCTTGGCTGAGTACTTGACGTCAGAGCCATCTCTCTTAAAGACTGTGTGGCTTATCCTTTAAAGCAAAGACGATGTCATCTGGAATGTTGTTGGAGATCTGGTCTCCTTCCATGGGGAAGATGATTTTAGTCCCTTCTTTCCACCCCCTCTTCACTTTGGTGGTCAAGATTTTGTCTTTGTTGTGAATGCCCTTTCCATTGGTGTTCAGCCTCTTGCGGGAGATAGTCATCTTTTTAGTACAGCTGCTGTAGATCTCTTCAAGCGAGATCCTAAGGGGCCGTGGGGGCGGGGGGTCTTGTTTCTTTCAGGTAGGCTCTTGGGTGGAGGATGAAGGTCTGCATGGAATGTGTAGCTGAAAAGGGTACTGTTAGCACCACTGCTGCTCCTGCCACTGGGATCACTACCCTTTTTAGGCCTTTCTTCCTTAGTGGTCGAAGATCTAACACTTGCATGGGTCGCTGAGCAAGTCGTAGGCCTCAGAGATCTCCTTGAACTTCTTCTAGGCACCAGGCTCCTTGCTCTTGGCCGAGTGGTAGGCTTGCTTGGTCTCCTCTGACACACTGTGGTAGTAGTCTTTGCCCATGGTCCATGTGTATATATACATATATATAACTCACACATACACTAAAGGCATAACCTTAGGTGAAAAAAGGAAAATCCTTCAATTCATTTAGTTTTATGGAGGGGAAAAATCCTCTCTAACCTGCCCTTTTTTTAAAAAATTTCGCTGCAAAGCACTGAAAATCTCATCATAGATAGACATCTATTCTGTAGTTGACATTTGTTTTTTTCTCCCTAAGCCCCTCAGTACCCAAATCCTTTAAAATGTTTGTGCATTGAAGCATATAAATAGCCCACTAGCCTTGGACCTTGGCGCTGAGATCCATTCAGATATTTAACTATGTACAAATTCTAGCACACTTGTCTTTCTCTCATTCTCTTTGGTTTCCTATCCCCATTCTACCTCCAGAGTTTTGCATCAGGTCTTCTTGCATTGCCACCCCATTTTGTACTCACTGTTGAGGCTACATCTTGGGACTTCCCATCACACCCAGGCATCTCAACCAAAGGTAAGAGTTACTTCCTTTACCTACTGAGTCTTCCCTTCAGAGGTGGAAGTAACTGTGGTGGCCAAGGTCACTTACAAGGGGGTGGTGGAGATAAAGCTCCTCCTTGCTGCTACTTGCCAGAGCCACTAGGGCTCTCTCTGTCTTAAATCAGAAAGGAACACCCCACAAGAAGAGAAAGATAAGAACCAGATCTTACCTCAAGAGATGATATTTCATTGACTCCGATAAATGAGGCATTTTATTACCTAAACTCAGTGACCATCTCTCCCTATCTGTGTTGTGTGTATACATTGTCTGGACTTTCTGTGAAGATTGAGATAACATATGTGGCATAGTTCCTGGCCCAAAGTGGCTCTCAGTACATTGTCAGTTCCTTTTCTACTTCTTCAGCCTGTCATGTGTTCACCCAGAGAACATATATGAAGGTGCATTTGGGTGTGTTTGTTCTGTATCCCATGCTTCTGGGTATCTTGGACCAGTGGGTGTAAACTCCAGAAGCATCACGACAGCATGCATAGAACAGGAGCTTTGACTTAGACAGACTTGGGGTTGAACCTTAGGTAAGTTATCTTGGGCAATTTGCTTAATCTCCTTCAACTTCCTGTTCCTTATCTATAAATGGGAATTATGTCCTTTATCTCATAGGGCAGTTCTGAGAATTAAATGGAGATAAAATATACGAAGTACCTGACCGATGATAAGATTTAAGTAAAATAGTAGCTTTAAGAAATCTGAAAGGATAGAAAAGGGCTTGAATGACAACTTTGAATGCTTTGACTACATTGGCAGCCCTGCCCAACGGAACTTTCTGCGATAATAGAACTATTCTAGTCCTGTCCAGTAGGGTAGCCATTCACCACGTATGGCTGTTGAGTACTTGAAATGTGGTAGTGCATCAAGGAACTGAATTTTTAATTTTGATTAAATATAAATAGCCATGTATGACTGTATTGGACAGCACAGGTAGAAAAGCTACAGGACTTGTCTTATGTCTCAATCACTCAATTGACAAAATTGGCAAAAGTGAGTTCTTAACATGTAGCTATTTGTCAAGCGCTGTATTTGGAGACAAGTCAAGATTTCTTCTTTAATGTGATCCAATAACATTGTTCCCTTGAGTTGTTCAAATGTAATGGACATGTGTGTGTTTCTGTAGCCACCAGTAAACAAAGAGAAAAATGTTGCTGAGTATTCTTCTTTAATAGCTTGGATTCAGACAAAGATTCACTGAAGGTCTGAAAGCTTTAGTATGGTTGGTTTAGGAACTTTCTATTTGAGTGTGCCCTACAGCAGAATTGTCATGTCGTCCGTTCTGGTTGCCCCTTGTTTGGATCATTCATACTCTGACTGTCAATGGAGAGAGCAGAAGCGCATATAATACCTGCATCTGCACAAACAGGAACCTTGGGAGGACTTAGAAAACCCCTTGTCCTGAACTTGGAAACATTAGGAAATTTGTTCTTTATTTATTGTTCATAAAGCTAAGTTAATAAATGAAGCTAATTAGATTATACCTTTCGTATTTTATCTGAGTGTTGAAGTCTACCATCAAATTATTTTATGTATTTTCTAGAAACCAATTATGTTCTGTATTGTTACATTATATGTCTAACTTATTTATCCTTATGGCTTTTTCCAAAGAAAGTATTTGAGAGACGTATGCACGTATTCATGAGTGAATGGATCTTTACAAAGTTTAATTTTCATGGAATCTTAATCCTTCCTTTCAATGTCTCTGTGGTGGGAGTTAGTGGTAGGGTGAGTTTGGCGGGTCACTCTAAGCAGAAGGCAGTTTTTACCTCTACTCTTTGACTGATTCAAATTTAATTTCATCTCAGAGACAGGAAATGGGTCTGGCAGCTGCAGTGTGACTTCAGTTGAAATAAGATGTTCTTTCCCCTTTCCTCAGTTCCAGGATTCAGACTGCAGCTGGATCATGGTTTTCCTGGAATAGTCAGCATTTACTAAACCTGCATGATGCTTGAGTTGTGCCTTCTGAGGCTGGTGGGTGAGAGCTGGAGAGAGATGGTTTCTTTCCTCAGATCTGGGTAGGGACTCATGGTTCCTCTGTGAGATTGTTAAGCCAGCAGTTTCCTAGCTGCCTGAATTTCTCCAATCTAATTCTTGCCAGTCGTCATTATAAGGCCTAAGAGTATGATTATTTTCCAGATACCTGTTATTTTAAAGTAAACTAAATCTTTTCCAACACAGGTAACATATCTTTTTCATTTTTTCCTATGTTTCTGTCTGAATGGAAATAGCATCGTTATTTTATTATAGTACTTTTTGAAAAGAAGAAAAAAAGGATCACCTCCTTTATGCCAGTTTTTGATAGTGGCCTAATTTTGTGGATCACTCAGAGAAGCAGGCAGGGTGATGGGGTGATCCTTTATGCAGAGGAAATCTGGGCTCCATTCTAAGGCTTGTGGCCAAACCTAGAAGCTCCAAGAACAGACCAAATTGTCATTTCCAAAGCTGTGTTGTGATGGCAATAAAAGGCATTTTTATTGTACTGTTGGTTTCCATCTAATAACATTTATTGGTTGCGTGTGACTTGGGAAGGAAAAACCAAACTGAATATGTTAACATTTTCTTCACTGTATTTGGTCCCATCTTGACTAGACATATGGTCCAGTCAATTTATGTCTCTGAGTAAACCAACCAACCAACCACAATAAAGCGCCTTAGGCCTATTCCCCAAATTGATTATCCTAACATATTTCTGCCTTTCACTTCAAACCCATCATGCATAATACTGTACTTATTTCTGTCAAGATGTTATTGTTTTGCTTTTGCAAGAAAGAGTATCTACAGCTCAGATAGTCATAGAAAACTGATTGGGGAAAAATTATTTCTTTAAAGCAAGCATCATCAGGTTGTGTAATATAAAAAGAGGCAACTCAAAACTGGTGAGGTACCAACAATGATACCAGATACTCTAATATAGTGTAAGAACCATTTGCAAAGCCTTGGATTTTTTTTTTTTTTTCCTGGTGAGAGATTTGTGAAAAGTACTATTAATTCAAAACATCATTTTATGATCCATGATCAAATAACAGAAACTTGTATTTATTGAATATTTTTTATCTTCTAGGTATGATACTTAAGTGCTTGACCTAGATTGTCTCTTTGGATTCTAACAACAACCCAGTAGGGTTGGTACTGTGTTGCCTTTATAATACAGATGAGGAAACTGAGTCTCAAAAGCACACAGTTTGTAAAGACGAGACTGTAATGGGAAGGAGGGCAATATAAAATCAAACCCCTATTCTCAATCACAAGTTATACTACCTGTATATAAAATGGTACTTCTTCTGATTGAGAAAATTCTTTTATCATCACTTTGTTTCAGTGACACACTGGAAAAGAAGACAAATAAACATTTTATTTTTCATTTGGGGCAAAGTTTTTATTTTTTTCCTTTCTAAAGATGGATGTGTCTAGGGAACTTCTTTGCTTTTGCTTTAGTCTAGTTGTACTGACTTCCCCTGTATTGTGTGTTGTCCTTCCCTTCACCTGACCCTTGCCTACTATCTAGTTAGTGATTACCCTTCCCCCTCCCTCCCTACCCTCATAACCATCAAAGAATGCTTTTTTTCTGTGTTTAAACCTTTTCTTGAGTTCTTATAATAACTGTCTCATACCATATTTGTCCTTTTGTGACTGACTTATTTCACTCAGCATAATGCCCTCCAGATTCATCCATATTGTGAGATGTTTCGTGCATTCATCATTGTTCTTTCTCATTGTGTAGTATTCCATTGTGTGTATGTACCATAATTTGTTTATCCATTCATCTGTGGGTGGACATTTAGGTTGTTTCCATCTTTTTGATATTGTGAATAGTGCTGCAGTGAACATGGGTCTGCGTATGTCTGTTTGCCCGATGGCTGTTATTTCTCTCGGGTATATTCCTAGGAGTGGAATTGCTGGATCATATGGTATTTCTGTTTCTAGCTTTGTAAGAAAGTGCTGTATCATTTTCTATAGTGTTTGTACCATTTTACATTCCCACCAGCAGTGCATAAGAGTTCTAATCTCCCCAAAACCTCTCCAACATTTGTTATATTGTGTTTTTTGGATTAGTGCCAGCCTTGTTAGGGTGAGGTGGTATCTCATTTTAGTTTTGATTTGCATTTCTCTAATGGCTAATGATCATGATCATTTCCTCATGTGTCTGTTAGCCGCCTGAATGTCTTCCTTGGTGAAGTATCTGTTCATATCCTTTGCCTATTTTTTAATTGGGTTATTTGTCCTTTTGTTGTTAGGGTGTTGCAGTATCTTGTAGATTTTAGGATTAGACCCTTATGGAATATGTCATAGCCAAGAATTTTTTCCCAGTCTGTAGGTTGTCTTTTTAGTCTTTTGGTGAAGTCTTTTGATGAGCATAAGTGTTTGATTTTTAGGAGCTCCCAGTTATCTAGTCTCTCTTCTGGTGTTTGTGCATTGTTACCTATGGTTTGTATACAATTTATGCCATGTATTAGGTCTCCTAGCGTTGTCCCTATTTTTTCTTTCATGATCTTTATCATTTAAGATTTTATATTTAGGTCATTGATCAGTTTTGAGTTAGATTTTGTGTATGGTGTGTTTCATTTTTTACAGATGGATATCCAGTTATGCTGGACTATTTGTTAAAGAGGCTGTCTTTTCCCCATTTAAAGGACTTTGGGCCTATGTCAAATATCAGCTGATCGCAGGTGGATGGATTTACGTCTGGGTTCTCAATTCTGTTCCATTGGTCTATATATCTGTTGTTGTACCAGTACTAGGCTGTTTTGACTACTGCAACAGTATAATAGGTTCTAAAATCAGGTAGTGTGAGGCCTCCCACTTTGTTCTTCTTCTTGAGTAATGCTTTATTTATTCGGGGCCTCTTCCCTTTCCATATGAAGTTGGTGATTTGTTTCTCCGTCTTGTTGAAAAGTGCCTTTTGAAATTTGGATCGAGATTGCATTGTATCTGTAAATTGCTTTGGGTAGAATTGACATTTTCACAATGTTGAGTCTTCCTGTCCAGAGCATGGTATGTGTTTCAACTTACGTAGGTCTCTTTTGGTTTCTTGCGGTAGTGTTTTGTAGTTTTATTTGTATAGGTCTTTTATGTCTCTGGTTAGATTTATTCCTAAGGACTTTTATCTTCTTGGGGGCTATTGTAAATGGTATTTATCTGGTGATTTCCTTTTCAAAGTTCTCTTTGCTGGTGTAAAGGAGTCCAACTGATTTTTGTATGTTTATCTTGTATCCTGATACTTTGCTGATATCTTCTATTAGTTCCAGTAGTTTTCTTGTGGATTCTTTGGAGTTTTCTATGTATAAGATCATATCATCTGTGAATAAGGGCCCTTTACTTCTTCCTTACCAATTTGGAGGCTCTTTATTTCTTTTTCTTGACTTATTGCTCTGGCTAGGACCTCTAGCACAATGTTGAATAGGAGTGGTGATACAAGGCATCCTTGTCTGGTTCCCATTCTCAAGGGGAATGCTTTCAGTCTCTTTCTGTTTAGAATGATGTTGGCTGTTGGCTTTGTGTATATGCCTTTTGTTATGTTGAGGGATTTCCCTTCTATTCCTATTTTGCTGAGAGTTTTTATCAGGAATGGATGTTGGACTTTGTCAAATGCCTTTTCTGCTTCAATTGATAACATCACATGGTTCTTATTTCTTATCTTTTATTTATGTGATGGATTACGTTGATTGATTTTCTAACGTTGAACCATCCCTGCATATGTGGTATGAATCCCACTTGGTCATGATGAATTACTTTTTGATAATGCTATTGAATTCTGTTGGCTAGAATTTTGTCGAGGATTTTTGCGACTATGTTCATGAGGGATATTGGTCTGTAATTTTCTTTTTTTGTGGTGTGTTTGCCTGGCTTTGGTATCAGGGTTATGCTAGCTTCATACAATGAGTTTGGGAGTATTCCTTCCTTTTCTATGCTCAGAAATACCTTTAGTGATATTGATGTTAACTCTTCTCTGAAAGTTTGGTAGAATTCTCGAGTGAAGCCATCTGGGCCAGGGTTTTTTTTGGGGGGGGGGTAGTTTATTTTTAATTACCTCTTCAATCTCTTTTTTTGTTACAGGTTTATTTAGTTTTTCTACCTCGGTTTGTATTAGTTTTCGTAGGTAGTATGTTTCTAGAAATTTGTCCATTTCCTGTAGGTTTTCAAGTTTGTTGGAGTACAGTTTTTCGTTGTATTCTCTTATGATCCTTTTTATTTCAGTTGAGTCTGTTGGGCTGTCAGGGCACAAACTTTTTAAATTGTGACTTCCCTTTACCAGTATATTTTACTCAGTGCATCAACATACATCATTTTGAAAGAACAGATGAATGAGTTTAAAGATGTGATTCTTACTTAAAATGAGCCTAAGCTAGAGAAATATTATAGCCATCATCAAGTAAAGTGAGAATTAGACAAACCGTCATTTATTTTAGGTTAAAAACTGAAATAATAATTAGGTCCAAGGGAAATTAAAAATAAGACTTCTTGAGTGATATAAATGGACTGAGTTCAACACAGAGAATTAATTTGGACTTGTGAATACTTTCCTATCTGTCACCTCACGTGAAGCCTTTAACATCTTAATGCCTCCTTAGAAGGAAGGTTATGTACTGTTATATCCTTTTAATAGATGAAAAATCTCACGTTCAGTCTTCCTCTCCTACTAAGTGTCAAAGCTACACTTGAACCTTGATCTTTTCGCTCAAAGTTTAGAACTCAGTATATTCCATTACTTGACTTCTCAAAACATTTGCCTTTTTGCTGCTTCCTGTGGTTCAGAATGGATCTAACTGAAAAAATACAGTCCTGCAATCTGTAAAGCTTGCGAACAAATGCTCTCTCCTGTTTGAGTGAAGGCAAATTTGAAATACTGAAAAGTTGACGGCAAATTCTCTTGACTTTATTTTCTTGTAAAGTGCTGTTTTTGAAAGCTTTCCTCCTCAATCTCATTTTTCCTATTAAAATAATTCATCTTTTATCTATGATAATACATATGGGAGGTTTTCTTTCATCAGAGTTTCAATTTGTGAGTAACGATAAATGAGTTGAGGCTCGTGGTGTTTCCTGTATCAAAAAAAAAAAAAAAAAGGCAATTCAGAGTTTAATGTAACTTTTTCTAAACTCTTGCTTAACTTTCCCTCCATTTTCTCTTCAG
>NW_004444072.1:7471005-7481357 GCF_000243295.1 Trichechus manatus latirostris | reverse complement strand
ATCCTTAGTGGTGATTGTTTGCTACTGCATAAAACAAACGACTTTACACACACACACACACACACACACACACACACACACACTCACACACTCACACACTCACACACACACACACACACTCACACACACTCACACTCACACACACACTCACACTCACACACACTCACACTCACACACACTCACACACACTCACACACATTCTCACACACACACACACACACTCACACACACACACTCACACACAGATTTTTTCACCGATGACACTGTGAACTGGCTTCTGGCTCACTGCATCGTGAACACCGTGCACTGTAATCCCTGGTAGCCACTGCTGTGGCCTGCCCTTAATGACTCCACTTACGCTTTAGCATAGCTGCTACTAAGGTATGTTTTATTATTTCCCCACCACAAACTATTCTTTACAGAAGAATGTTAATTAGTAACTGATAGATATAAAGATTGCCAGCGACAGCCCATTAATTCCATTTACTTTAATAGGACTTAGAATTTAGCTTGCAATACAGCTGTATTCAGACTGGATTTTAAATGTAATTTTTTGCATCATTAACTTCCCTGATTAATCTTAGACAGCAAATGCATAATTACTAGGGGAAGAAGCCACCCAGTACTTGGAGCAAGGAGCCCAGCTTTAAAAGTTGTGTTTTTGCAGCCTTCTTATTAACAGCATTGCAAGCAGCCCAGGTTTTTATAAGATAACTGCTTTCCATTGCTTAATTGTTAACCCACGCCAAGTATTCAGTGCTTCAGAAAATAATGTGTGTGCGTGTGTGTGTGCATATTCCTGCACAGCACACACACACACACACACACACACACACACACACACAACACAGGCACACCACTTTGCTTACCTACAGTGTTTGATTTGTGATGAGTTCCCCTGCAGTCGATTTGCACAGCAATCACGTACCACTAGCAGTTTAAGTATGTAGCTTTCCAGCTTTGGGCTGAGAGCCCCTTGCCAGTTCTACCTCTTGAGCCCTTTGTGGAAAGCTGCCTCCAACTGAGACCTTTCAGAGATGAAGTGTACTGGCAGGCACTGGATCACAGCCACCTTGTGTTCAGGTTGGGCGTATGACTCAAGATTCAGCACACTGGGCAGAACTGAAATGTGCAATCACATAGGCTAAGGGCATTCAAATAAGAAAACCAGTGGGCTGAGATTAAAGTACGTGGCTTGCCTTCTATATCACATGATGTTACAAGGACAGGCCTAGGTACTAAAAGAAGAATGCCTTGGCATAGGGGTAGCCTGAATCCAAGGCTGTATGGAATGTCTGCTTTGAATGGGACTAATTATTAGCTTGTTAGTATAAAATGACACTTTATTAGCATAAAGCTTCCTGCTAAGGAAATAGAAGTCCCACCCAATCACATGCCTATTCACACAAAAGAATCATTAATAGGGGGCTGAGGAGGTGGGAGGGGGCAAGGGAGAATGTTTTAAAAATTGGCAAAAAGAGGACTCTTCTATAGTGTGTGATGATGATTAATTTGAATAGCAATCAGCTCCATTTCAGCCCCTCTGTTTTGAACACAAGAGATGGGAAACCAGTGCTTAGATGCTATCTGGCCTCAAATTAAAAATACAGAGCAGTCAGAGACCTCTGCTTTTGTTTTCAAACATACACTTCCCCATGCCATGTTTCTGATGCGCCCTTCATTGCTTTCTAAAACAACTTTACGTTGTAATATGAGCAAATGCTTTGGTGACAGACCCTTGGACACTCGCAGTGTTAATTCTAGTGACTTTCAGTCAAGTTACCCATACCTTTGTGTTATGTATGTTAATATCCTGCATTGAAGGGAGATGTCTGGTTGGTACCCAGAATAGGGTACTATACCTCCCTGATTCTTTCTCAGGCACATACAAGCAAATGATATATTCATGAGAGTTCCACTGATTTCTCTATCTGAATCACCTTAGCAGTTAGGCCCAGAATATAGTGGGGTCCTCCCCATCTCTTGTTCATGCCCTACTCCCTCAACAGGACAGGGCTGGGAACACGGAAGCTGCTGTAAATTTCATTAGACACAGAGTTGTTCTCTTAAAGGCATTTTTAGTGCAATAGAGTCTGTCGTTTAGTAACCAGCATTGTTAGTTTTAAGCACAATAATATCATCAGTTTGTGTTTTATCAATGTTGTTTGGCAGGATAATGGAGTATGTATTTAAAAAGTAAATGACTACAGGCATATCTGCTTAGATCTACATATGCATATACTTATACATATATACTCACACACGCATAAAGATTGAGGCCTGAGAATGACAGATTTAAATTTCACTTGTCTGGACTATATTGTTCTAGGTTACATAGACTTTTGTTCTTTTACTGATGGGCTTTTTCTTTATTTAAGAATCCTGTCCTTGCCAGTGTTCCCAATTTTTATTTAAAGGGTCTAAAGCATATTGCCTTCCATAAAATTATATTTTGTTGCTGTTAGGTGCTGTCGAGTTGGTTCTGATTCATAGAGACCCTATGTACAAAGGAGCAAAACACTGCCCGGTCGTGTGCCATCCTTACAATGGTGGCTGTGCTTGAGCCCATCCTTGCAGCCACTGTGTCAGTCCATCTCCGTGAAGGTCTTCCTCTCTTTTGCTGACCCTCTATTTTACCAAGCATGATGTCCTTCTCCAGGAACATGTCCAAAGTACGTGAGTGAGACAAAGTCTCGCCATCTTCGCTTCTAAGGAGCATTCTGGTTGTACTTCTTCTGAGACAGATTTGTCCATTCTTCTGGCAGTCCATGATATATTCACTATTCTTCTAATTGATATGTATCAATTCTTCTTTTGTCTTCTTTAGTCATTGTCCAGCTTTCACATGCATATGAGGCTATTGAAAATACCATGGCTTGGATCAGGTGCACCTTAGTCCTTGAAGTGACATCTTTCCTTCTAAACACTTTAAAGAGGTCTTTTGCAGCAGATTTGCCCTATGCATACGGCGTCTGATTTCTTGACGGCTGCTTCCATAGGTGTTGATTGTGGATCCAAGTAAAATGCAACCTTTGACAACTTATCTCTTCTCCATTTATCATGATGTGGCTTATTGGTCCAGTTGTGAGGATTTTTGTTTTCCTTATGTTGAGGTGTAATCCCTACTAAAGGCTGTGGTCTTTGATCTTCGTCAGTAAGCGCATCAAGTCCTCTTCACTATATAAAAGCAGATTTTATATTTAAAAGACTATATTTCCGAACCGTTTACTATGTGATCATTGGGATATAAAAATGACTCAGACTGTACTGTCTGACTTACAGAGCTCATTCAGAATAGGGTATCATGAAGTATAAAGTGAACATTATAGTCCTGTGTCATAATGCAATACACTGGTGGTGTAAGAGAAGTGACTAATTCTGTTTGGGTGAAGGTGGGGGAGGATTCACAGGGGAGGAGACACTTAGACTTTGTATCATAGTAAGAGTAGGAGTTAGGAGGTGTATTTGGAAGAGAAGAGCATTTCAAGCAGAAGAAACAGAATGTGCCAGAATTGCAAGGAAGGACAACAACGACTCAGGTTTAGTGAACTGTAGGTATTTTATTAAGGCTTACATGTAGAGTTTGGGGATTGATGGCACAGAAATAAATGAATGAGGAGAGGGAGATATGTCATGATCACAGAGGTCCTTATGGTTTGTAGTTTATCTTATAGGTCAGAGGTTGGCAAATTACAGCTAGTCGGCCACATTCAGTTTGTAATCTGTTTTCGTACAGCAGGCTAGCCTGGAGTGAAGAATGTGTTTTACATTCTTAAAGTGTGTAAGCAATGTGTAATGTGGTGGCATCGGACCTTGTCTAACTTCAGGGGGAGAGGTGAGAATCAAGACCGGCCCAAATCTGATTCCTATGAGGTAGAAGTCAGACATACCTCCACTCATCAACTTTTTACCAATTCTGACACCAGCCATCCTTCTCATGGCACTCTCTACTTCTCTACTGCGTTCGATAATTCACTGTATTGGCCACACAGAACTCGCAGACCATGGTCACAGTTGTGGGGTTTATTAGGGAAGTAACACGCTACAACTCAGGATCAGGATCAACTTGCAGATAACAGGATACAACTAAGGAGACATGATACAGTTCATCAGTCAGTACAGCTTCCAACCAAGTCAGCTCTCAGCTCCTTCTGGGCCATGTCCGCTGGCAGGCCCTTGGCTCCTGCCTCTTTAGTTGGCCACTTCTGGTCAGGCCTCTGCCTTCAGGCCTCTTCCCTGCTTGGGAAGATGTTACAGGTCTTTAGCTCTGCCAGCAAGTGCCCAAAGACACTCCATTCTGTCAGCAAGCCTCTTGCCTGTAGGTGCTCAGCTCTCTGTCTCCGTGGGTCAGCAAGGCCCATCACTGGTCTCGTTCCTGCTCTCTCCCACTGCTGCCACTCTTGCTGCACCATCTCTCGTGGTCTCTCACCATCCTTAGTGTTAACAGGTCTCTGTCTCCCGGGTCTAGGAGGTTCTCAGTGCAGAGACCCGAGGTCCAAAGGATGTGCTCTGCTCCAGGTTCTTCTTCTTGATGATAATGAGGTCTTCCCTCAACCTTTGTGGAATTGGCTCTTTTAAGCCTAGCAGGATGGCAAAACTGACCAATCCCTTTAGGTAGGCCACAGCCACCTTGTTTTCATAGTAATTGACCAATCCCTGCAGGTGTTTTTACATACCTTGTTTGCATAGTAGACTAACCAATCCCCGTGCAAGATTGTACCCTAGCAGATCATCTTAGCAGAACTACAAACCCAAGGCCAGAAAGGCCATATATCAAGAGAAACATATTGCCCTGAAAAACTCAAAAACAAAAGAAGAAAAATATGTGCTAGAGACCATATGCAACTCATAAAGGCTAACATACTTGTATTTACTATCTGGCCCTTTATAGAAAAGTTTGTTAGCCCTGCGATAAGCAATGAGGAGACACTGAAGTGTTTATACCAGTGGAAGCACAATTATAATAGTCTATGAAATAAATAATGGTAACCTAAGCTAAAGAAGTGAGTTAGAATCGACCCAATGGCAACAGGTTTATTTTTTTGTTTTGTTTTAAGCTAAAGAAATTTTAGTGGAAATTAATGGAGTATCAGACTGAATACTCATTTGTGAGATGTAGTCTACACAATTTTTTTTGTATGTATCAACATTTTATTAAAATGCTCTAAGGCTAGGATAAGCTGTGGTAGTCTTAATGCTGTTTTCCTTGCAGTTTACATTTTCAGATGTACATAATCTAAAGTATCTTATTTATTGTCCCAATACCGAATAAGCCAAAGATTTGGGAAGACATGGAAAATGAGCTTGATGCAATGTCAAATAGAAAAAAAAAAATGGCAGAAATTTCTATTTATAATGTAAAGAAAACCTTGAAGGAAATACTACATTAGTATATACATTAAAAAAAAAAAAAAAAAAGTAAGAAGATACACCCAAGAGCTAACTGTAAATTTTTGGAATGTACCTGTTTTCCTTTTATAATAAAAATCTAGAAGAATTAGTCTACACAATTTAGTGAACAGTTAATTAGATATGAGAGCTAAGGTAGAGAGGCAACCTAGGGTGGCCCTCAGCTTGCCGGACCAAGCTAAAGACAATTTAATACCCTGTTATTCTAGGGTATGGAATACAAGAGGAGAAATGTATATTGGGGAAATATAATAAACTTAGTTTTGGATATGTCAACTTTGAAGTGAGACTCAGAAGTCTAAATTGGAGATATTCAGTAAACAGTGAAGCAGTGTAGGGTTCAAAAGAGGTGTGAGCTGCAGCAGAGATATGGGATTAGTCAGCATATAACTGCCGTGGATATTATGCACATGGATGAGACCAAAGAGTGTGTCCAGAGTGGGAAGAGAAAACGAGGACAGAAATCTAGTGGACAACTTTGGTGGCTTTGTGAACAAGGCAAATTCCCTGGCTCCTACAGGCTTTCTTATTTGGCAGTCTGGAGTTGAGCCTGGGAGTCTGCTTTAAATAAAAACACTGTAGAAGGTACTGATGGAGGTGATGTAGGAATATTTCTTAAATATGTGGTCAGACAGAAACCTGAAAGGGTCACAGCTGAGTCACGTGATGACCATTAGACTGATTAACGTGCAGGAGACTGGTTTAGCTGACCATGCAGTCGGCCCTCCATATCCACAGGTTCTGCATCAAAAATATGTGGGGGAAAAAAAACCAGACTTTTTCCTTGTCATTATTTCCTAAACAATAAAGTGTAACAACTATTTACATAACACTTACATTGTATTAGGTATTATAAGTAATCTAGAGATGATTTAAAGTACACAGGAGGATGTGCGTAGGTTATATGCAAATATATGCCATTTTATATAAGGTACTTGAGCATTCCTGGATTTTGGTGTTTGAGGGGGTCTTGGAACCAATCCCCCGCAAATACCAAGGGATGACTGTAGTCTTCCTCTGGGGTTCTGAGTTAGCATCCTGTTTAAGGGCTCTCTGCCCCCTGTAAAATCAGCCTTCTGTTGGCTGGGAAGAGTGGCTGATGGTTGGGCAACAAATAACTGCTTAAGTAAGGAGAGTTGAGAAAGATAAGAAAATAATGGAGATTTATGGTAGTCATTTACGGTATGTTAGTTTCTTAAGGCTGCTATAAAAAATTTCCATCAATTTTGTGGCTTAAAACAACAGAAATTTATTCTCTCATAGTTGTGGAAGTCAAGGGTTGGTTTCTTCTGGAGGCATTGAGGCGGAATGCCTTTCCTAGCTTCTGGTGGCTGTGGGCAGGCCTTGGCATTCTTTGGCTTATTGCCACATCACTCCAGTTTCTACCCTCTGTCTTTACGTCGCCTTCTACTCTTTGTGCCCATGTGTGAAATCTCCCTTTGCCTCTGTTTTATAAGGACATTTTGTTGTAGCATTTAGTGCCCATCTGGGTAAACTGGGGTAATCTCACTCAAAATTCTTAATTACATTGCAAAGACTCTTTTTCATTAACATTTACTCTCTTGCCATATAAGGTAATATTCACAGGCTCCAGAGATTAAGACATAGACATATCTTTTGTGGCCACCGTTCAACCAACTATGTACCAAAAAAAAACAAACCAGTTAGCAGCTGAATGCTTAACCACTGTGCCACCAGGGCTCCAAACAACTATACACAAGGAAAAAAAAAAAGGTTGTTCTGGGAACCTAGACCTCACTCACAATGAGAGATGTGGCATTTGTTAATTCAAAATTAAAATCCCACAAATGGAGAGCTGGAAGGGACCTTAGGGATCTGTGAGGCACAGAAAGTTTATAAGCAACTTTCCTGGGTGCACACGGCTTCTTAAGGGTGGAGAAGGAAGAGAAGGCCAATTTCCTGGTTTTGGTACAGAGTTCTTTCCCTTCCGCCATGTTCATGTCTGTCTTACCAAGAGCACTATAGCTAAGTGTTTTGTAAAAGAGGTTGATATAAATTATAGAACACCCATGCTAGAAAGCACCTTAGCAGTATAATGTGGTGACTAAGAGCATTTACTCCTGGGTAGAATTTCTGCTTCACAACTCACTGTTTTCACCTTGGCAAGATTCTTAATTTCACCAGTGTTGGGTTTCTTCATCTGTAGAGCAGAAGTTGTAAAAATACCTTTCTTTTACAGTTGTTCTAAGGATGACATGAACTGAGATATGTAAAGCTCTGCTGAGTATACACAGGAGCACTCTGTAACTATTAGCCATCACTGTTCTTGTTAGCTATCATTCAGTCAACTCTGACTCATGGCGACCTTAGTACAACAGAATGAAATGTTGCCTGGTCCTGCATCATTCTCGTAATCACCAGCATGTCTGAGTCCATCATTGTGGCTACTGTGCCAGTCTGTCTCACTGAAGGTCTCTCACTACCCTCCCTGGCCCTCTATTTCATGAAACAAGATGTTCTCTTCTAGTGATTGATCCCTCTTTAATGACATGTCCAAAGCAAGGAAGTCAGACAGTATTCTGTTGGGATCCATAAGGTTTTCATTGACTAATTTTCGGAAGCATATGCCAGGCCTTTCTCATAGTCTTTCTTAGTCTGGAAGCTCTGCTGATTCCTGTCCACCATGGGTAACCCTGCTGATATTTGAAATAATGATGGCATAGCTTCCACATCACAACATTCAAGCCACCACAGTATAACAAACTGACAGACAGGTGGTGGATTAATCATCACTAGCCAGCGTCTGAGGGGTCCCTGGGTGGCACAGATGGTTAACTGCTCAACTACTAGCCAAAAGGTTGATGGTTTGAACCCACCCAGAGGAGCCTCGAAGACAAGCTTCGTGATCTGTTTCTGAAAGGTCACAACCTTGAAAACCCTATGGAGCAGTTCTGCTCTGACACACGGGGTTGCCATGAGTTGGAATCAACTTGATGGCAACTAACAACAACAGCCAGCATCTAATCCAAACTCCTCACTGTACAGATGCATTCAGGAGGTCCTGAGAGTTGTGATTTTCTCAAGTTCACACAGGTATTTAATAACAGCTAGGACTCAAACCCAACTGTGTGGAACCTAGTCCACTTCTTTGTACCCAGCACCATATTAAATCCTGATTTTTTGCCGGGGACACTTTTGTATGAAGAATCCATCTTATTGGTCTGAACACATGAGAGTCAAGACACCTTGGTCTCAATTTTATTAAATGTAGGCATAAAAATGAAAATTTGATATCCTTAGTGGCAAGAGAAGGCAGAATTCCCTATTACTCAACACATTAAGGCTTGTAAATACAGAAATTGTTATTGATGGGACTGGTTTCAAGGACAGAGAGGAGGTTGCTGGAATTTGGGCACTTGCAGAGAAGAAAAATATCATTAGACCAATATTTTATGATAATGTGGTCGGGGCAAAATCGATGTGTTTTTGTAACTTAGTCAGATGTGATACCTTCTAACTTTTTGGAGGTCTTTCAAAAATAATTAGGCAAGAGGAAATCATGATTTAGATATTTAATAAAATAATGTACTATATTGCAGACTCATAACTCACAATAATGTACACATTTATTTTTATAACCCATTGAAGTGCCAGCTTCCAGGGGACCTGTGTTGGTAATTTACATCGTATTTATCAAACATGTACAGATATCACAAGAAGCACTTTATAATATGCATTTAGAGACTAGATAATACATACTGTAGGTAATGAGTGAGTCTTACATGTATATTCTCCAGAGCTGTTCACTATTGTTTAGAGACATTTTAACAACCCACTTTCTAAGTGCAATAAGCAATAATAAATAAGCAGGAGAACATAAGTTGTTTTTTAATTGGTTTTATGGTTAAACTAGTTAGATTTAAAGAATAGAGAAGCATTTGTGGTTGTAAGACTAAATATGCTGTTTTCCAGAGGCCATTTTAGGAATGAAAGTATGTTTCGCTGTGACTAGTTATTTAGCATAATAGTAGAAGGTCCTCTGGCCTCCTTCAGAAATTCTGCTGCAAGGAAATTGGTTTTCAGATGGAAGGTACTGAAGGGTATCTTTAGCATCAGTGGAGAAGCAACTAATTTAGCATTATCAGTGAGTCAGATGTCTGTAGATTCCCAGCAGTAAACAAGAATTAAGCCATTCTTTCCCGTTTCTGTTACCCAGATTACTTTGCAAGGAAATAGTGTGAAATGTGGCCACCTCGGATTGTCAAATCACCCAGATTCTCAAATATTATGTGTTCTTACCCATTCAGTTGGCCTTTATTTTCGTCACATTATTTGTCCACATTATTTGATTAATACTATACCCCCTTTTTTCCTAAGTCTTTTATTTATTTTCTAATCATAAGAGGGGAATTGTCTAAGATTTTCTTTTTATTCTAATAGATTTCAGCTTATTTAAATAAAGCTAACTTGATGCCTGATTAAAAATTTTCTTTTCCTACTTTCCATGTATTAATTCTATTCCTTAATTTTTCTATTCATTAATACTGATTAGCCTTCCAGAAAGTGGTCTGTTTATATCCAAGGTAAATAAAATTGCTCAGATTCCTGAAGCTGTGTATAGATTAGCTTATTATGCTTTCTCCCCTCTTTCACTGAATAATCTGGTCTTTTCAAATGGATCCTTTTTTTTTTTTTTAACTCTCCCAGCCCGCACACATGGTTCCCATTTTCTGTACAGTTGTTCTCTTTAGTGGTTCTAGAGGAGGCCTTATAAGATGAGTTGGCCACCTGAAATCTTAACCATCAAAAAGTTTTTATTAAGTAGAAAATGAAAGATAAGCAAAACAGTAATAGCAACAACAAAACTCTTTTTTTTTTTTTTTAATATTTTATTGTACTTCAGGTGAAGGCTTACAGAACAGATAGTTTTTCATGTAACAGTAACACACATGCTGTTTTATGACATTGGTTAACAACCCCAC
>NW_004444072.1:7463076-7470295 GCF_000243295.1 Trichechus manatus latirostris | reverse complement strand
CGCTCACAGGCTTTTAAGACCCCAGACACTACTCACCAAGGTAGAATGTAGAGCATTATCTTTATAAGTAGTGTCATGGCAATTGAGCTAGATGTTCCCCGAGACCATGGTCCCCAGAGCCCTCCGTCCAGCAACTCAGTCCCTCGGGGATTTTGGATGTGTCCATGGGGCCTCCATGACCTTTCCTTGTACAGGTTGTGTTAGTTTCCCCTGTATTGGCAACAACAAAACTCTTGTGCTTTGAAGGTGAAAAAACTGAGTAGAGGACATAGCTAGGGGACAGTTTGGAAGAGTATTAGGTGATGATGGTGGAAAATAAGAGGCAGATAGTTAAACGAAGGTGCCCTGGTGGCGCAGTGCTTAAGGACTCCCCTGCTAACCAAAAAGTTAGTCGTTTGAGCTGACGAGCTGCTCCGTGGGAGAAAGAGGTGACAGTCTGCTTTCATAAAGATTACAGCCTTGGAAACCCTGTGGGGCAGCTCTTTTCTGTCCTCCAGGGTCTCTATGAGTTGGAATCGATTCGACAGCAATGGATTTTTAGAGTTAAATGAGGTAAAAGAAGATCTGGAGAGCTGCTCTGTGAGACTGTGCTCGTTACCTGTCAGTAAGAAGCCTACAGGATTGAATATGATGCAGTGGCAGAGACACTTACCTGTCTGCCAACAATGTGTGTTCTACCTTCCACTGTGTGAGCTTTTGCTGTGAGATGGCTACCCAGAGGTACTCTGTTCCCCAGGTTTCCTTGTGAGCAGCGATGTATCTAAGTTCTAGCTAGATCAATGTGATTATCACTGGACGGAAGTGGTAATCCTGCTCTTTCAGGCCTGGTGGGGGAAAAAAAAAAATCTCCCTATGCTATGTTCCTTCATGTTCCTTTACACTTCTGTCTGACTGGAATCAGGAGAAGCCACCAGTGACCTTGGAAGCCACATGTCAAAGGTTATGGAAGCCACATGGATGAGAGTTTCACTTCAGACCTGCTTACCCACCCAGTAGGACCTTGTGGACAACGAATAAACCTTCCTTGTATTTGAGTCATTCTTATATTTAGGGTCCAATTCTTATAGAAGTTTGCCTGTCTTAACTAGTTCAGGTGGTTTCTGAGTACAACAACTTAAGATCTAGGGGCAAGGTTTGATTCCTGAAATCAGTATGGATGTAATGTGTGTGGAAAAGGCCAAGGACCAAGTGTGTCAATTCCCTACAAAGCTCGCTCTTTGTGCTTCGTTTACATGCTTAGCTCCCGCTTTCAAACCCGGTATTCTCATTCTGTCTCAGTCTGGTGATACAAGTTTACCTATTTGCTTCTAAGAGCTCAAAGAGCTGTTCAATGCACAAAGAAAGAGGTTCATATAATTACAGCACTGGAAAGTTCACTAAGGGTCTTCTTGACCGAACTTTGTGTCGTTTTGGATCCTCTTCTCTATTATCAGTAACACACAGAGGAGGATTTACTGTGAAAGTAATAAATTATATAAACTTCAGGGCCCCTCAAATGTCTGAGTGACTTCTAAGACCCTGGAAATGCTCTGTCGATGAGTTTACATGGTCACGTATTTTTGTCTGCTAAAAACAAAATTTTAAACATTTAATATTCTAAACACAAATAGTTAAGACTGCTGTTTCTTTACCCTCTGACTTCTTCTTCTATATTTCCCCACATGTTGGATGGTCTTGGACTGCCACTGGTATTTTTAGAATCCAGCTAAGGGGAAGTTGGATTGAGAATACATTCAGTTTGAGTTTAATTGAATGTATTTGTTGTGGTTTATGAGCCCTTCTTTGTAGAGTTAAGTTGATATTACCCATCCTGGTGTAAAAATGACTTCCAGAAGTACTCTTTGCACTCAGTTGTTAACTTAGCCTGCAGCATGACAGGAAGGCCCAGGGTCAGAGTTCAGATCTCAGTATGAGCGTATTTTAAAAAGAGCCTAGCACTGAAGGTATGTGTATAGTGGAGGAGAAACAAGGTTTGAAATATATGGAGCCAGAAACTGGTCTATGGAAAATACTTTTAAATCTTGAAATATAAAAGAAACTTAAGAGAAGTATCCCCAATTTAACAACTCCCAAAAACCACACCCGTTGCTGTCGAGTCAATTCCGATTCATACCCCAGATTTGCACTATATTACCAGTGGTGAGTTTTGAAGCCGAAGGAAAACTGTTCTAAAACTATGTTTTTGTTGTTGTTTTTTTAAATCAGTTCACCATACTACGCAGACTGATTTTATTCCTTTGCAGTCTCTCCATACACAATTGTAGTACAAAATCATTGTCATATGAAGAAGTAGTCAAGGAGTATACAGCCAAAAAACATGGGGAAAAAAGTGATATGGTGTGTTAATAAAAACAAATGCCATTTTTTCCTGTATTTTATGATGTTTGTGGTATCAGGTTTTTTTTGTAATATTTGAAGTTTGTTGTAGTTTTCCTCATTATCAATCAATATTCTCTTTCCAACCTAATTTTTCTTTTTCTTTTTTTTTAAAAACACTCACGGAAATTGTATAAACTTCAAATTTAGGCCCCACAAAACCTGGCTCTGCCCTAGGAACAAACCTTTGCTTAAACTCTTATGGTGACAAGACCCCTCTACCCCCAACCCAGGCCTTTCATTTCAGTGTGGGGCAGCCCTAACCATGAAAATGTTTGTTATGCTGTTATTTTCTTCTTTGTTTTTATTCAGTTGTGTTGAAATCAGTTTCTACCAATAGTCCTGGCTTGCCAGGGACATGGAGAGACAGTTCTATTCCTCACCCATGTATTCACAAATGCGTACGGATGTTATAGGGAAGCAGATGTATGATGCTTTGTATATTTCCTAGATCATTTTTATTTAAAGCCATCATGTTTTTAAATGGTGTTTTGGGGGAAAATATGTTTCTGTAAATAAGTTGTCTACAACTCTCGGTGGCTCATAAAATTTCATCATCATTTTCTGAAATTAGTCCATTTTTGGGTTTATAATGATTAGAAGCCAGAATTATTTAATTTAGTTCATTGACATCTTTTACATTTTCTTTTAAATTGGGGAAGCTTGAAAATGTTGTCTGTTTTGGATTCAGAGTGTGTTTTCTAAGTACTCTGGTAAAATACGATGTTGCACGAGGATGTTTGTTTTTTCAACTACTATTAAAAACTAAATAGGTCTAAGACTGGATCTGCTTCCCATGACTGTGACAGTTCCTTACACTCATAGTGCTTTATTTTTACAGGCAGACTAGTTTCTTTAATCCCAGTAATTGCTTTGTGAAAAAAGATATAACAGAGGGAAGGGCCACCATTTTTATCGAGGGAACCCTGAGGTTTAGTATACACAATGTAGGTCAGGTGACACACAGGTATTTAGCAGTGTGGCCAGGTGTAGGATAAATGTCTTTTGAGTCCCAAGTCAATGGTTTGGCTTTCAGAATTCTGAGACATGATTTAATTTGACTTCTCATTGCTTTTATGTATTTTTGCCTGAGATATTATAAGACCTCAATTACTCCTTGGTGATTTGATAACTGAACAAATTAATAAATTCCATCATGATTTAGTACTGATTGATTCCGACTCCTAGTGACCCCATAGGACGGAGTAGAACTGCCCCATAGGGTTTCCAAGGAGCACCTGGTACATTTGAACTGCCGACCTTTTAGTTTGCAGCCATAGCTCTTAACTACTGTGCCACCAGGACTGTGTACATACATTTAAGTATATATATTTCCCCTGTGTGTCCAACTTGAAGCAGTCTTGGGTTTGCATTCTACCTTGAAGAAGTTATATGACCCTCCTGATTCTTAATTTCTTTACCTGAAGGTAGAATTAATAATGTTACCTCACAGAGCTTCGTGAAGGTTAAACAAAGTAACATCTGTGAATTGCCAAGGACAGGTAACTTTTGTAGCTACTCAATAGATGTGAGCTTCTTTCACTTTCCTATCCATTGTGACAAAAGACAACTTTCCAAGGCTAGCCACCATAGAAGTATTGTGGGGTATGACAAGCAGAAGTATATGGGTGGATTTGTATAAACCAATTCCTCCTTCTAGTCAAAGTGCTCAGGTCTCATGTCCTGGAAAGGGTGAAACATCATGCCACCTTTTGGAACCTTCATCTTCCTCTGCCTGCCAAGACCGAAGTGGGTGTCAGTGTTGCAGAAAAATGGGAATAATGAAAGCCCTTGATGATCTAGGTGTGTGGAATTGTAGCAGGTTTTAATAAATATCGTACTTAATTATATGCACAAAATACATTTAGTAAAATTTAGCATATAGCATCTTTAGTCTATATCATAAAGGCACAGGGTAGTATTATATTAAAAATATAATATAGTAAATATAAAATATATTAAAATATAGCACTTACAAAGTGTTTTCATATGTATATGCCATTTAGCTGTCACAAAACCCCAGAAACGTTATTATTCATTATTTCTGCTTTAGAGAGGGGAAAAAAAGTGAAGATCAGAGAGGTTAAGACTTTTGTCCCAGCTCACACAGCTATTAAATATCAGGTTCGAGACTAGTAGTACTGAATTTGCTGTACACTGCATGTAGCATTTTTTTTCCATAAGATGTAGCATAGTGGAAACAGACTGCCTGGATTTGAAGCCTGGCTCTGTACCTTAGCTGTGTGGTCTTCAACAATTTACTTAACTTCTGTGCCTCAGCATATTTATCTGAAAAATAAAAATAATAATAATATCTGTGTGGTAGATAGACTCTAGGGCAGCCCCATGATCCCTGCCTCCTGGTATTCATGCCTGTATGTAATTCCCTTCCCGTGAGTGTAGGTGGAACCTGTGATTTACTTCTGACCAACAGAATACGACAAAGGTGATGGAACATACATACATGACTATATGTATGTAATTACATAGATTGTAACACCAGTCTTGTGAGGAGATTCTCTTTCTCGCTGGCTTTAAAAATTCAGTTGCCATATTGTGAGTTTCTTATGGTGAAGGCCACATGGCAAGGAACTTACAGCCGCTGATCCAGAGTAGAGCTGCCCCATAGGGTTTTCTTGGCTGTGGTCTTTATGGAAGCAGATAGCCAGGTCTTTCTCCTGCAGAGCCACTGAGTTGGTTCAAACCATCAGCCATTCTGTTAGCAGCCAAGCGCTTAACCTTTGCACCACAGTTGTTGTTGTTGCTAGGTGCCGTCGAGTCACTCCTGACTCATAGCAACCCTATACACCACAGAATGAAACACTGCCCAGTCTGGCTCCTTAATAACTCAGTAAAAGTTAGTTATCATCATCATGATGCTTAATCCAGGAATAGAGTGTCTATTTGTGTTCTTACACATTTGACTCCATGATGCCTATCCTTTGAGACAATGTAATCTCTTAGAAACTCTCTATGGGCCATTGATGAAGATATATTCCCATATATATGCATGTGTGTGTATGTGTATACACCTTCTCCTCACTTATCAACTATCTTGTTACCCAACATTTCACATGTGCAACAATGGTAAAAAAATCTACTATCCGACTATTTTGCTTATTAACGACATACATCTGGCAGAAACAAATGCCAAGGTGCGAAGGGAGAGTAACGCTGGCTGTGATGGTTAAGGTTATGTGTCAGCTTGGCTGGACCATGATTCTCAGTGGTTTGGCAGTTACGTAATGATATAATCTGGCAGTGTATATAATGATGTGGTCATCCTCCATTTTCACATAATACTGATTTCACATAATGACCTGGTTTTTGGAACCTAATCATGTTGATAAGTGAGACGAAGGAGTGTATATATATATATATTATATCTATGTGTGTGTGTGTATATATATATATATATATATATATATATATATGTATGTATAATGCAGCCCTGGTGGCACAGAGGTTAAGAGCTATGGCTGCTATGGCTGCTCCTTGGAAACCCTATGGGGCAGTTCTCCTCTGTCCTGTAGGGTCGCTCTGAGTTAGAATTGACTTGACTGCTGTGGGTTTTTACGGGTTTATATATATGATAAATTGTAACAGTATTTATAAATTCTGTGTTTCTGGCTAGCAAGCACCCTTAGTGTATTTAAAGTATTAAACTCATTGCTGTCGAGTCAATTCCAACTCACTGCGACCCTACAGGACAGAGTAGAACTGCCCCATAGGGTTTCCAAGGCTGTAAATCCATATGAAAGTAGACTGCCACATCTTTCTCCTTCCGAGTAGCTAGTGGGTTTGAACTGCCAACCTTTCAGCGGAGCACTTAAACACTGCACCACAAGGGCTCCTTATTTGAAATATTATATCTGTAAAATTCACTTTATGTATAATATTAGATCCAGATGAGTGCTCTATAAATGAGGCACACCTCTATAAAACCTGGTATGTTTTCGTTCCCAAATTCTATGTGTTAGATAATAAACAGTGATCATCTTAGATTAATCCCAGGTCCCCTGAGGGAACTGGCAATTTCCCGTGGATAGCATTGCTAAATCTTCAGTTTTCTTCCTGCCTTGCCTTCCCAATGGCCCACAGAGAATCAGTGTTATTGACACATGCCTTATACATGATTATAAGTCACAGTATCTCTGAGAAAGAGCAGAAACACATAATTAAATGCAAATGGAGGCAACTTGTTCATTGATCACTTAAGGACAGCATTAGTTGGGGTCTGTGTAGTAAGAACCATAATGATTCTTATTTTTTCTTTCAGATAAATTGAGGTTTGAGTTTGGAGGAATAGGACCTAAAATTTTTATTTCAGAAGCAGTGCTTAATTTTTTGTTAACAAATTTGGAGGGGGGCAGGATGGTGATTGGTGATCAACATTTTGAATTTAATGAACGGAAGGAAAAAAAACAGACTTGATTTACAATTTTCCTTGGAGAAGAAGGGATTTAACAGTCCCAGAATTTCTCTTCTGGTGGTGAGTTGGTAGCTGATGATGATGAAGATGATGATGATAGATGATGATATAAGCAAGAATCTGGGAGGACCAAGCATAGGCGTGCAGATGACACAAAATTAAAATCTGATATGTGATAATTGCATTGTAGAATTAGAATAGGGGAAAGAACTCTTTTTTTAAATTTTTTCCCATACAAAAATTTATACATACATTGTTATGTGTCTCTAATTGCTCTCCCCATACTGTGACAGCCCACTCCTCCTTTCCACCCGATTCCCCATGTCCGTTCAACCAGCTCCTAACCCTCTCTGCTTTCCCACCCCACCTCCTGATAGAAGCTGCCCATTTAGTCTCTTGTATCTACTTGAG
>NW_004444072.1:7400659-7462976 GCF_000243295.1 Trichechus manatus latirostris | reverse complement strand
ATATATGTAGTCTAAATTTCTCCTCGAACTCTTGGGTCTTTGAAATGAAGTAAACCTCAACAGTGTTCAAAGACAGTAATTCGGGTGTCGTGGCATATAATTCAAGACACTTTGATTGCAAGTGACAGAGACTTAACTTGAATTAGTTTAAGTTTACTGGTTTGTATAATTGGCAGTGGAGCCCTGGTGGTGCAGTGGTTAAGAGCTCAGCTACCATCCAAAAGGTTGGCAGTTTGAATCTACCAGTCACTCCTTGGAAACCCTGTGGGCAGTTCTTCTCTATCCTCTAGGGTCACTGTGAGTCAGAATCAACTTGAAGGCAACGGGTTTGGTTTTTGGGTTTTTTGTATAATGTGGAGTGGTAGGAGTAAAAGCTAAGATAGTTTAAAAGAGGGATTCAAAAGCCACCGGGCCTCTGTTTCCTTCCTTTCTGCATCGCGTCTCTTTCTGTCTGCAGGTGAATTTCATGTGTCTCGGTGTCGCTGTGGAAATAGCTGCAAGCAGGTCTGACTTTAACGTCCTAACCAGAGTGGTTACGGTACACATGCTCTCTTAGCTTCTTCCTGAAAGTCATCCCTTTAGGTTTTGTACTGACATCTTGGATCAATGACTGTGCCCATCAAGATGTAAGATACTATGAGAAGTTCGGCATAGTTTAGGAGCGCACCCCTATTCATAGGGGGTCGAGCTATTCCCAAAGAAGGGTGGAAAGATGAGATGTTAACTAGACAAAACAGTGGTGTCTAGAATTTATTTGGCAACATTTTTCACAAGTGCCTGGAATTTAAATATTTACTGCTGAAAAACTTGATTTGTATAGCGTTCTCCATGAACGAGCCATTTGGCATACTAATAGATGATTATGAAGCATAAATTGACTCTACACTTCTGAGCACTTTTTTCTTCCTTATTTTAATTAGTGATTCTGGAATGAAAGGCCCAGAGATTGAAATCTGAAAACAATTAATGGTAATTCTATCTATAGCTGACCCTAATTATTTAGCTCAATGGACTAGAGCTGTGTTTTAATGAGACTGATGTGGTTAGTAAATCCCTCTGTAGAACAGTAGGTTTTATTGTGCTCTGGAATATGGACTCTACCCTTACTCTGAACAGGGCTTCGAACCGGTTCATTCCAGTTTGACCCCCCTGCTGAGAATTTGCATTTCCACCCCAATATACTGAATTAGAATCTTCATTTTAAGAAGATCCTTAGGTGATTCTTATGAATAAGAAATTTTGAGAACCACTGCTGTACTAGCGATTCTTATGAATAAGAAATTTTGAGAACCACTGCTGTACTAGTGGTTCTCAGAATTTGGTCCTTAACCAGCAGCATTAGCATCACCTGGGAACTTGTTAGAAACACAAATTCTCAGCAGGGGTTTGAACTGGAGGGAACCAGTTCGAAGCCTTGGCTCTAATCCTTTTCTTTAAAAACACCTGCTTTGGGATGTGGAGGGGGCAGATACGCTGTTTAGCATAATCCCATTCAGTGCAGATGGAAGAACAACTCCAAGGCAGCCACTCGTGAAAGTAG
Organism: Trichechus manatus latirostris; assembly: GCF_000243295.1. Lineage (NCBI taxonomy): Eukaryota > Metazoa > Chordata > Mammalia > Sirenia > Trichechidae > Trichechus > Trichechus manatus. The sequence continues at coordinate 7,461,436 of NW_004444072.1, read as the reverse complement.
TTGGCAGTCATTTACATTTATGAAAGACAGCACGATTATTTTCGTATTAGTTACTTGATTGTATCCCATGGTTGTCTGACTTATCATTGACAGGATATTTAAAAAGAATTTTCCTCCCTGTCTCAGTGAAGTCTCATCTTCTCAACCCTTTCTTATGATTATGAATGACACTTATTGGAAATTTAAACAAAGATAAAGGAAGAGCTGTAAATGTTAACACTAATGACTATGACAGGCCTTTATTTCACAACTGGATTTGAAATTATTTGAATTTATGGATGGAATTTTGACTCTTCTACATGAAACCAATAATAAAACTTTAGAGAGTAAGACACGGGAAGTGACGCTATGGAGATTATCAAGGTAAAAAAATAACAGGAAAAAAAAGAACTGGCATTTTTTGGGTTCTTCTATGTGTCAGCAAGTGTGGTAACTGCTTTACATATATGGTTTTAATTTATTTAATTTTATTATCCATATTCTGTAGCAGAAGAAGCAGAAGCAGAATAGAAACAACTTGTTTTGTGTTACAGTTGATGCGAAAGTTTGAAGCCAGGGACTTTGAAGTCAGAGTCTGTACTTTAACCACAGTCTGACAATTGCACATTTTCAGTCTGACATTCCATTAACGCATATTATTTAATAGCCAGCAATGCTTAGAATTCATGTTCTTAATGACATTCTTAAAAGATGCACATAATTGTCAGAAAAAAATAGATTTTTGCATTCTGGGTCACTTCGTTGTAAGTAACATGATACTATTCAAGGTTGCTTATGTAAATTAAAGGCGGAGTAATTAAGGGAGCATCTCGTGGATCTCATAGGCAGGTGTCACAATCAGGCCTTTTAGGAGATGAGACCAGGATCTGGGTTACTCTCTCCCTCTCTCCAGAGCTACCTGGACTCTCATCTCTGCTTTTCTTTGGAGACATGCATTTGTTCTCCTCTGTCTCTATAGGTTAATTCTCCCTGCTGCTAGATGGACATGGCCTCCAGCCTTGGCTTCCACAGGATGTTTCCATCCAAGCAGCCAACAGAGCCTCAAACCTATATCTCCAACACCCAAATCTAAATTCCCAGCAGAGAGAATAGGATTTGACCCGATGAGTGCTTGTCCCTTCAAGAGCTATAGGACGAGATGGCTAAGAAGAGGATATGGGGCCAGGATGAAATGATTGGCAGAGGACATCTTTTGCCCTCGGCAGTTACAATTGTTATACGCTGTGTGTCACCCCAATAATGGTATTGACTGTAGAGCACCAGGAAAATGGAGAGAGTGGGTATTTTTTGTTGTAGAGGGGCTAGGCTCAGATTTGAAATTCTCCACTTAGTACCTGTGCTAGTTTCGCCTATCTCAACTGATCTCAATATGCTTTACTTTTGTCATCTGTTAAATGGCAGTAAATAATAAATGCTACCTCTAAATGTTGGAGGAAGACATAATGTTATTAATATAAAAGGTCCCTCAATTAAGCAGTAAATAAATGTTTGTCCTTCTGTAGGTTTTTAAGTCTATATATATATCTATCTGTTTACACACATATGTATGTACGTGTATATTTGTGTGTATATGTTTGTATACATATCTGTATGCACACACACATACGTGTGTGAGATGCCATTGATTATTGTGCGTACCATGAATTTTAAGAATAATTTTGGGGAGAACAAAATGATGAGATTAATTTTGATTAATGTAAATATATTCTCTGCTTTTTTTTTTTTTAATTCTCTACTTCTTAATGCATCAGAATTGACAAATTATTGTTTTAGTTAGAAGACCGCATTCCTCAAGATGGCCCTCCACCCCAAAATAAGAAGCAGATCTAAGAACTTCATCCATTTGGAGAAGAATTGATCAGACAACAATAGTTTTGACCCTTAAGTAACATCTCTTTCTGAAAGCCAGCAGGTTTTTGCTTCCGACATGGAGGTTAAATCCTAATTATCTCCATAGAGAGAGGTGGTAGGACTGTTCTGACAATGGGGTGGAAAGGTCTGACAGTGAAATTTATTTACTAGAAGCCACAGTACTATCTTGCAGATGTGTCCTATAATCAAAGCCTTTTGTTTTCCCGTTCAGGTCCCCTTGAGAGGGACACCACAGGATGGAGCAGAAAGTGCCTGTTCTGGGAGTCGGGAGACCTGGCCCTTCTCCACACTGCTCTTACTAGCTCTGCAAATGTGGAACCAGGTTATTTCTGCAGGACTCAGTTTCTTCATCTATTTCAAATGTAGTCTAAAGTCCTCTAAGGATCTAAAATTTATTTTTCGCATTCTATTTTGTACATAAAATGTATGATATTTCATATAGACTGTGGATCAATCTGGACACGGGAAACAAAACTACTCAAAAAGAGTTTAATACAAGAGAATTAATGAAGGGACTGTGCTTTGCGTTGTGGGCAGGGCTAAAGGAAGCAAGTCATGTTAAAGCACCCAGAGTTGGCCATCTTAGCACGGCTAGGCCTGAGGGACCAGGGGAGGAAGTAGTGTTGGGGCTGTGCAGGAAGAGCTGCAGGGCTGGAGCTACGGTCTTAAACAGAAGCAGCTACTGCCAGAGTGGTGTGAACATTGGGAGAGGAGCTGGGGAGGCTGGAGCCTGGCCTCTCTCACCTCCGTCCCTCAGTTCTCCTGTTGGTGCCTCTAAAAGCCAGAGGCAACCAGAAGTCAGATGCAGGGCATCCAGGTAATGGAGTCCAGAGGGGTGAACCCTCAGGGAACAGAGAAGGGGAGAAAAAGTGAGAGATGGATGGAGATGGCGAAAAAGAAGATAACCAGCCCAGTCTGCACATTCTGAGGGGACAGTATGTGGCTTATCTATATCTAGTGTGTTTTGCATTTGATTCTTCAAATGTTGGATAGTGTTCAGTAAGGTAGGCTCAGTAGAAATTGTTAAGGACTAGGGTTAAACTCTCAGTTTCTTCATCTAAAACCTTGAAATTAATAGTATCTAAATCACCAGATGATAGTGATGATGAAATGATATAATATCAGCTAATCTTCACAACAACCCTTTGTGGTGGTAGGTGTTATTATCCCAACTTTACAGATGAAGAAACTGAGGCACTGAGAAGTTTTGAATGCTATGGGAGTGGACAGACAAAAATGCTGAAAAACTTCTAAAGAGGGCAAGATCCCGTTTAGTTGGAGTGGTCAGGAAAAGCTTCGTTAACTAGCTTATGTCCGCTGTCCCCTTTCTACTGTCCCCTCACACTACACCTGGCCTATCACCTGTGTTTGGCAGATGCTTAATCTCCTACCATAGCTCACACCTGTGGCGAGGCATTTAAAGACTTAGATGGCAGACGTGTGCCATGGCTCACTACACTCTGCCTTACCCTTCTTACCTCAGGGTAAGTGCAGACCAGTGGCTGGTTTGTCACCTCCAACTCATGGCAACCCCATGTGTGTCAGAGTAGAACTACGCTCCATAGGGTTTACCATGGCTGATTTTCCAGAAGTAGATCACCAAGCCTTTCTTACGAGATGCCTCTGGGTGGACTCAGACTTCCAACCTTTTGGTAAGCAGCCGAGTGTGTTAACTATTTGTACCAGCCAGGGATTCCAAAGGGACCCCAATTCTCTGCTTTCTCTAATCTGTCCCCAGGCTGCTGTGCCTAACTAAGGAAAGCCACCAAACTGAAGACAGGTGCGATCTAAATCCTTTCTTCTTTTCCCTGGACCTTCAGTGAGGTTCATTTATCCTTGTGTTTCTCTCCTAACTCCCTGTCTATTCCTGGAAGTTAAATGTCCCCAATCCCCCAATGCCCCCTCCAGTGAGCTTCTCACCTCTAAACTCTACTTGCAGCCTCTGTACTCTGGTCAGGAGACCTTGCCTTTTGTTCCTTTCACTGAGAAGTTTTAGGACTAACTCGTTTGAGACCATTTAAGTTTCCACTCTTCACTTCAGAATCAGAGGCATGCTCAAGACTAATTCCTTCTCCTTTGTATTTGATACTACTCATTAATAAAAGGTGTGGGCCACGCACAATTAATTACCGCCCTCTGTTGTCCTGTTGGAGACCTGGTGGGGCAATGACTTAAGAGCTTAGCTGCTAACAAAAAGGTTTGCAGTTCAAATCCACTGGCTGCTCCTTGGAAACTCTATGGGGCAGTTCTACACTGTCCTAGAGGACCGCTGTGAGTCAGAATCAACTCAACTAGACGGCAAAGGGTTTTTTTTTATTGTCCTATCAAGGATCCCTGGTGGCACCATGGTTAAGCACTCAGCTGCTAACGGAAAAGTCAGTGGTTTGAACCCACCAGCCACTCTTTGAAAGAAAGATGTGGCAGTCTGCTTCTGTAAAGATTATAGCCTTGGAAACACTATGGGGCAGTTCTCCTCTGTCCTGTAGGGTCACTATGAGTCAGAATCGACTCCATGGCAACGGGTCTCATTGTCCTATCTCTCCTGCCAACCCAGCTCCTCTTTGCCCAGAGATATTTCATTATCTTTCCTATCTAAAGAAATAACTAAGCAAATAAACAGGCAACAACAAACTAACCTTTCTTTAACTTTGCATTTTCCTCAAGTTGGTCCTGTTTCTCCCTGCGCTTTCTCTTTGCAAATTTCTTTGGAGAGTTTGCTACTAAGTGACCCCATTTCCTTGCCACCTACTCACTGCTCAACCTCTTATATCCTTGTTTCTTTCCGTCTTACTTTACTAATTACTTTCTCTAAGTTTGTCAGTTAAGGACCACAGTCACCCTCCTCATGCCTCACCTCATTTCACCTCCTTGGATTTCCTGGTACCACACATTTCTTCTTTGTTTAGCTCTTGTCTTTAGATTGTAGTACTGTATTGTATTGAATAGTGTCCACCCAAAATTGATGTGTATCTGAAAACCTCAGATGTCACCTTATTTGGAAGCAGGGTGTTTATAGATGTAATTAGTTAAGATAAGATCATACAGGTTTAGGGTGGGTCCTACCTCCAGTCACTGGTGTTCTCACAGGAAAGCCGTGTGAAGATGCAAAGACACACAGGAAAAATGGCCACGAGAAGGAAAAAACCCATGGCCATCGAGTGGATTCTGACTCATAGCGGCCCTTTAGGACAGAGTAGAACGGCCCCATAGGGTTTCCAAGGAGCATCTGGTGGATTCGAACTGCTGATCTCTTGGTTAGCAGCCTGAGCTCTTAACCACTGCACCACCAGGAGAAGACAGAGGCAGAAGTTGGGAGTGAGAAGCCTGTAAGCCACGGAACACCAAGGATTGCCAGCAGCCACCACAAGCTAGGAAAAGGGTAGAACAGACTCTCCCTCAGAAGGAACCACCCCTGCCGATACTTTGATTTCTAACTTATATCCTCCAGAACTGCGAGGGAATAAATTTTTGTTGTGTTAAGCCACGCAGTTTGGGATACTTTTCACAGCAGCCCTAAGAAACTAATACAACAAAACACTCCAGCTTTTCTCTGACTGTTTTCTGTCTTCTTTGCTGATTACTCCTTTTCCATTTTAAAACTAGATACTCCTCTTAACCCCACTGCCAGGCTGATCTTCCTAAACAAATAAAATTCCTAATCTTTGATCATGCCACTTCCCAGCTTAAAAAACAAAAACAAAAAAACAAGCAAATAAATAAAAAAACTTTTAGAAGCATCTTAAGCCAAACAAAGTGAGTATAATTCTTCACTGTGGTAGTGAAATCCCTTTGCCTTTCAAGCCCAGACCACTTTCTGAGTTTCTCCTGCACCTGTACCTCAACACACATATTAAACACTCACTAGTGTTTAAATGAGCCCTGCTGGTGCAGTGGTTGAACACTTGGCTGCTAACCAAAAAGTCAGCAGTTCGAACTCACCAGCTGCTCTGCGAGAGAAAGATGTGGCAGTCGGCTTCTGTAAAGATTACAGCCTTGGAAGTCCTATCGGGCAGTTCTACCCTGTCCTATAAGATCGCTGTGGGTCGGAATTGACTCACAGCAATGGGTTAGTATAACTTAAAATATCACCCCCCCCAAAAAAAAAAGAAGCAAAAAACATTGCTGTTGAGTCAATTCCTGTTCATCGTGACCCTATTTGACAGAGTAGAACTGCCCCCATAGGGTTTCCAGGGCTGTAATCTTTACAGTAGCAGACTGCCAGGTCTTTCTTCCACGGAGCGGCTGGTGGGTTCTGACTGCCAACCGCCAATCTTTCGGTTAGCAGCTGAGCGCTTAACCATAGCACCACAAGGCCTCCTTACTATAACTTAGACTTTAGTTTTTTAACACCTTTCCCTATAATGTTGTTTATTTTCCTGGAATTGTCTGTTATTAGTCATGCCGGGCTAGATTATAGTAACAGACACTTCCACATGTCTTTACAGAGTGGAAGTTTATTTTTGCCTCTTGAGGGTACATGTGACGCACTGGGGTAGCCGTTCTCTTTACAGTTACTCAGCACTCTGCACTTCTTCCATCTTGTTTTTCCACCAACTCAACACAAGTCCTTCTTTATTATTGAGTCCAATTATATAAGGGCTTCCCACTGCCTTACCCCGGAAGTAGATATATCACTTCACCTCTTATTTCGTTGACTAGAACTAGTCATATGGCCATACCTAACTGCCATGTGCTGGCAAGCATAGTCCACTTTCTGCATGGAATCCGTCTTCTATCTGTGTCTATAGAAACACTACTTACCCTTCAAGGACAGTGTAAAATATCACTATCTCATTTAACCTTTCCCTAATATTCACTCTGCCTTCCTGTCAACTAAATAAATATCCATAGACTTTTTAAAAGTTTAATTAATTTTAATAGGTAAATAATTATGGATATGATATCTGTGTGTGTGTAAAAAATTCAAATACTGAAGAATAAAAAATGATAAGTAGAGACCAGTGCCCACCCCACATCCCCAATCTTATTTCCTAGAGGCAATTGATCACTACTTCTGTTTTTTAGCTATACCTTCTTACTTCTAGTGTATACAAAGGTATCTATATATATGTATATATTTTTATATAAAGGTATATATATGTATATGATTTTGTACAAATGAAATCATACATATTATTCTGCATTTTGCTTTTCTCGCTTACTGTCACTGAGTTTTTTCCATATTAGCCTATAGAGAGCTAGCTCATTATTTTTTTTTTTTTTTAATTACATGGTACTGTAAAGCATTGTTATAAAACCAAAAACCAAACCAAACCCATTGCCTTCGAGTTGATTCCAACTTATAGTGACCCTATAGGACAGAGTAGAACTGCCCCATACGGTTTCCAAGGCTGTAATCTTTTCTGTTTTCTAAAATTTTTAGTTTGTTGTTGTTGTTGAGGATATACGCAGCAAACCATACACCAATTCAACAGTGTTTACATGTACAGTTAAGTGACATTGATAACATTCTTCCAGTTGCGCAATCGTTCTTACCCTCCTTTTCTAAGTTGTTCTTGTTCATTATCAAACTCTGACTGCCCCCTAAGGTTCCTATCTAATCTTTCAAGTTGCTGTTGTTAATTTGATCCCATATAGATGGTTATTAAAAGAGCATAATGCTCAAGACTGACCTTTTTTTTTTTTACTAATTAAGCTAAGCTATTGTTCAGTTTTAAGATGACTTCAGGGGATATTTTTGGTTTAAGGTTTAAAGATTATCTCAGGGCAATAGTTTCAGGGGTTCATCTGCCCTCCATGGTTCCTGAAAGTCTATAATCCATGAGAATTTGAAATTCTGTTCTGCATTTTTCCCTTTTTGATCAGGATTCTTCTGTGGAATCTCTGAGCAAAATGTTCAGAAATGGTAGCTGGACACCATCCAATTCTTCTGGTCTAATGGCAAAGGAGGCAGTTGTTTGTTGAGGCAATTAGTCATACATTCCATATCCTCCTCCTATTCATGACTCTCCTTTTTCTTCTGTTGCTCCAGATGAATAGAGACCAACTGTTGTGCCTTGGATGGGTGCTTGCAAGCTTTTAAGATCCCAGACACTACACAACAAACTAGGACGTAGAACAGAAACACTAAACACATTATTAGGCCAATGTCTGGTATGTCCCATGAAACTATGACCCTAAACCTCCAAACCAAGGAACAAAATCCCATGAGGTATTTGGTTGTACATAAGCAGCCTCAGCAGCTACTTTTTTTTTTCATTGTGCTTTAGATGAAGGTTTGCAAAACAAATAGTTTCTCATTAAGCAGTTAGTACACATATTGTTTTATGACAACGGTTGACAACCCCATGACGTGTCAACACTGTCCCTTCTCAACCTTAGGTTCCCTAATACCAGCTTTCCTGTCCCCTCCTGCCTTCTAGTCCTTGCCCTGGACTGTTGTGCCCCATTAGTCTCATTTTGTTTTATGGGGCCGTCTAATCTTTGGCTGAAGGGTGAACCTCGGGAGTGACTTCATCACTGAGCTAAAAGGGTGTCACGGGGCCATCCTCTTGGGGTTTCTCCAGTCTGTCAGGCCAGTAAATCTGGTCTTTTTTTTGTGAGTTACAATTTTGTTCTACATCCTTTTCCAGCTCTGTCCAGGCCCCTCTATTGTGATCCCGGTCAGAGCAGTCAGTGGTGGTAGCTGGGCACCATCTAACTGTACTGGACTCAGTCTGGTGGAGGCCATGGTAGCTGTGGTCCATTAGTCCTTTGGGCTAATCTTTTCCTTGTATCTTGTTCTCTTCGTTCTCCTTTGCTCCTGAAGGGTTGAGACCAGTAGAGTATCTTAGATGGCTGCTCACAGGCTTTTAAGACTCCAGACGCTACTCACCAAGGTAGAATGTAGAATATTTTCTTTATAAACTGTGTTATGCCAATTGCAGCTCATTCTTTTTAATAAATAAAGTATTTTCTGTGTAGTTGTAGCACAGTTTATGTAACTAGTATCCTGTAGACAGACACTTATTTTACCAGTTTTGGTCTCTTACAAAAACTGCTTCAGTCATCATTAATGTTTGTAAGAATTTACACACATCTAGGAGAATATCTGTCTGATAAACTACTAGAAGCAGAATTCCTGGGTCTAAGGGATCATGCACTTTTAACATGGAGAGATATTGCTAAATCCTCCCTTCCCAGAACAAAACAAAACTGTGGCACTGATTTACATATCTACCAACATTGTGTAAAAGTAGCTATTTCCTCACCTTCTCACCGACACTCAAAAACCAAAACCAAACCCGTTGCCGTTGAGTTGATTCCAATTTATAGCGACCCTATAGGACAGAGTACAACTGTTACATAGGGTTTCCAAAGCTGTGAATCTTTTTTGTTTGTTTATTGCTGTAGTTTAAGTGAAAGTTTACATTTCAGGTTAGTTTCTCATATAAAAATTTATATATACGTTGTTATGTGACCCTAATTGTTCTCCCTATACTGTGACAGCACACTCCTCCTTTCCACCCCTGATTTCCTATGTCCATTCAACCAGCTCCTAATGCTCTCTGGCTTCTCATCTCACCTCTGGACAGAAGCTGCCCACTTATCATTTTATGTCCCACAGTACAGTCCAATCTTTGTTTGAAGAGTTGGCCTCAGGAATTGTTTTAGTTCTGGGTTGACAGAGAGTCCAGAGGCCATGCTTTCCAGGATTCCTCTAGTCTCAGTCAGACCATTAAGTCTGGTCTTTTTTCTAGAATTTGAGTTTTGCACCCCACCTTTCTCCTGCTCCATCAGGGACTCTCTGTTGTGTTCCCTGTCAGGGCGGTGATTGGTGGTACCTGAGCACCATTTAGTTCTTGTGGTCTCAAGATGATGCAGTCTCTGGTTTATGTGGCCCTTTCCTGTCTCTTGGGCTAATACTTTCCTGGTGTCTTTGGTGTTCTTCATTCTCCTTTACTGCAGGTGGTTGAGACCAATCAGTGCATCTTAATGGCCTCTTGCTAGCAAAGCTGTGAATCTTTATGGAAACAGACTGCCACGTCTTTCTCCCTCAGAGCAGCTGGTGATTTTGAACCACTGACCTTTCAGTTAGCAGCCAAGTGCTTTAACCAAATGCACCACTGCACCATCAGGGCTCCTTCTCCAACGCTAGATATTGTCAAACTTTTAATATTATTAAATTGTATACTTCTTGAAAAGAGGCCATTTATTTTCCATCACCGTCTCCTCTGTCGCCTGCTATATAGAAAATGTTCAGAGTTTTCATTTTTTTTTATTTTGGTAATAGGATTTTAGCTGGACCTGAGTGGTAAATTTGGGGGAGTTAAGTTAAAGATAAAGGCAAGGAATTTCTGGTATGAACAAAGGCATCAGAGACCAGCAGGAGAAGTTAAGCTGGATGTATCTGGACAGTAAACAGGTCTTTTTGTCTGGAGGTTATGATTCACGTGTAAGAGTAGTAGAGAATAAGATTTTAAAAGGAGCTTATCCCCCTATTTTAGAGGCTCTTGATGTGAACTAATGAGTTCTGTTTTAATACTTTAGAAAAAGCATTAAGCAGGCAAGCAGGAAACTGAAGTCGTACTCCTGGTGATGCTACCAACTGATCCTGGATAAGTCACTTACTTTTCTATTACTGCATTTCCTGATCTGTGAAACCAGGTTGCCGTTTATTTATTCACTGACTCTTTCCATCAACTTCACATACCACCCAGACTAGATAGTCTATTAGTAGCTTGGGTTACAGCAATGAATAAGATAGCCTGGTCCCTAATTATCTCTGAACATAAAGTATCACAGAGAATAGAGATCAAATGAAGTGATGATTACAACAGTGTAGTAAGTGCTGCAAATGGAGACTTATAAGGACCTCTGGGTACCCATAAATTGGAAGTGATGTGAGTTGATCTGCTCAAGCTTCTTGGGGGAAGGGACCGTTAAGTTCATCTTAGAGGTCAAAGGTTTCCTGAAGATCATTAATGAAATGCAGTTACCTAGCGTGACAAGGGAGCAAGACATCTTTGGACACGTGTGAGCCAGGGAAGTGATGTGAGTGTCTATAAAATTATGGTAAAGTTTTATAAATAATTAGCATTAACATTTACTTTCCTTAATTGATTCACATTTACCAGCCTTATAAAAGTAAAGCTATCGCTCTAATCTGGTCTCATAAGTACTCAGCGTTAGCTCGTGGATGTTTCTTTTCAGAAGAATTTCATTTCCAAAGGAGGCCAGATGTTTTCCTTAACTCCCCAGGGCCTCATCTCCAGGGGTTTTCTCCATCTTGGAAGAGCAGCCTCCAATCTTGTATGTTGCTTTTTACTCTTGAGTTTTCTTGTAACACTTTGTGCTAATCAATTGGAAGTGTTCATGCTAATGAATTTGCACAAATGGGCTCATTAGCTGGAGTTTTTATCTTTCTTTGAACGTTTTACTTGATTCATACAAATGAGTCAGCAGGAAGAAATCAAATCTGTCTTGGCCTATGGCTTCTCTACTTTCTAAAGGAAAAAAAAACCCTTTTGACTCATGCTGAGGAACTTACCTCAAATATGTACTTTCTGAATAACTTGGTGATCCCCCCAACTGAACATGTGGATTCCACTTCATATTTTAAAATTGTTCGTGAATTTTCAAGTAATTATTATTTTTTTATCAGTGTGATGCACATACCAGGGAAAGGTAATAATGATAGAAGGCTCCTTTAAAAAAAAAAGACAATGATGGCAAATATGATAAATATTCCCTGGGTTCCAGGTTATAACTTTATAGGCAAATTTTCTCAGGTTTTCTTTTTTCTTTTCCCCCGTTGAACTCCCATTAGTCAGATGTTCCCTCTCCAGGGTTAATCCTTTAATTTTCTTATCTGTTCTATCTGTTGTGCATCCCTTTGGCTTAGTTTTTGATTTTAATTTTGAAATTATTTTCTTGAGTTTAAAATTTCTATGTGTATGTGCTTTCATATTTTTAATCTCAGAGCTTTTTTGCCTTCTGAATATTCCTTTTTAACAGCATCCTCTTTTATTGTCATTCATGAATATTTCCTATTATTTATCATGGATGTTAATGTTCCCGATTTCCTCTTCATTTCCTCTGTGTGTGTGTGTGTGTATATATTTGGTTTTGTTTAGGTCTCTAAGCGTTTCCTCAAATGTCTCATGATTCTCAAATTTAAATTCATATTAAAAAACGAAGTAAGACCTAATGGACAACAGCTGCCCAAAAGCAAAGATGAGAAAGTAGGAAGGGACAGGAAAACTGGACGAATGGACACGTGGAAGCTGGGGTATAAAGGGAAAGGGGAGACCTGCTGATCTGCTTCTGTAAAGGTTACAGCCAAAAAAAAGTTTGGGGCAGTTCCACTCTATCACATGGAGTTCCTAAATGATGCATTGCGTTAGGCAAATCTGCTGCAAAAGACCTCTTTAAAGTGTTAAAAAGCAAATATGTCACTTCAAGGACTAAGGTATACCTGACCCAAGCCATGGTGTTTTCAGTTGCCTCATATGCATGTGAAAGCTGGACAGTGAATAAGGAAGACAGAAGAAGAATTGATGCCTTTAAATTGTGGTGTTGGCAAAGAATATTGAATATACCATGGACTGCCAAAAGAACAAACAAATCTGTCTTGGAGGAAGTACAGCTATAATGCTCATTAGAAGCAAGGATGGGGGACTTCATCTCACATACTTTTGGGCATGTTATCAGGAGGGACTAGTCCCTGGAGAAGGACATTATGCTTGGTAAAGTAGAAGGTCAGTGAAAAAGAGGAAAGACCCTCAGCGAGATGGATTGTCAAAGTAGCTGCAACAATGGGCTAAAGCATAACAGAGATTGTGAGGATGGCGCAGTTCCCAGCATTGTTTTGTTCTCTTGTACATAGGATTGCTGTGGGTTGGAACTGACTTGACGGTACCTAACAACAACATATTTGTCTTCAAGGAGACTCTGTTGACACTATTTTGTATTAGAAATTAGCATTTATTTTCAAGACTTTACCTAAGTCGTAGTGCCTAATTTCTGCTTTAAACTGAACAATCCCTTCTGTGAAATTCACACTTGAGATTTTCTTTTTCCTTCCGGATCCAAGTCAGTCGAAATTATTTGAGTCTCTAGTCTCTTGTCTGTTGGGCAGAAATCCCACTTTCTTCATCTTTGAGCAATGACATTGTTCCACTGTCATTAAATCCAATTGTAATATTTTGGTCCAATTATACTGTTTATTCACATATAAAGGATCCAGTTGGGAATATGTTCTGTAGTGCTTGCCAAGTCTCCTAAATTTCCTTCTTAATGATCAAGTTTTGAAATGCTTCTATGTCTCTGAAAGTTATTATTGTGGATTTTTCTGCCCTTAGGCTAAAAGCTACATGTATGTGATTCTCTAATATTGCCTCCCCTATCTTTTGAAATACTATTTTAATATGTAACTCTTTGAATATAATTTAGAAATGAGATGTATGTGTATAATTTTATCCATATAGATATAAATATATAAATATAAATATAGATAAATATATCTCTATGCATATTAAGTTTGTAAGCGATTTATCTGTAAGACTGCTTTCTTTAAGACCCTCATGGTCATTTTCTAACATAAATGATTCAACCCCTTATGAATTATTAGAAATGGATTTGCTAATAGATGTCCTATAAAGTAGTAAGTTGTCTTAAGGTGTCACATGAATCTGTAAATATTTTGCTGATTTTGTTTACTTCTTTCTTTCTGCAATCTCAGTCATCCTTCCAGTTCACCTTTTACTTTTCATCACTCCTTAAGTGTCACCTGGATTAGTGTCTAGTAGGTCTCCTTGTCTTCTCCTTCTTCCTTAGCCAACCTTCTTTCCACATGGCCATTGGATTAAGTGTTCTAAAGACTATTTATGATGCCATTTTCCACTATTGAGAAACACATTCCTGGTGTTCAACAAGCTCAACGAAAGTCACATTTTCAGGTTTATCACCCACTGCTACCTAATAATCCAGACAAATTGTAAAACCCATAGTTTCCTAACAATGCTTTCCTACCTCTATACCTTTTCCATTCCATCCATGTTCATTTGTAGCTGCCTTGTCTGATGTGCCTCTCTCTACTCCTTCCACTTTTTATGGTCTTACCCAATTCTTTTTCTCTCTCTCTTTTTTATTTTTATTGTACTTTAGATGAAGGTTTAGAAAACAAAATAGCTTCTTATTAAACAATTAGTACATGTATTGTTTTGTGACATTGGTTGCCAACCCCACGACTTGTCAACACTCTCCCCTTCTCGACCTTAAATTTCCTATTACCAGCTTTCCTGTCTCCTCCTGCCTCCTAGTCCTTCCCCCTGGCCTGGTGTACCCCTTTAGTCTTGTTTTGTTTTATGGGCCTAGTCTTGTTTTGTTTTATGGCCCTGTCTAATCTTTGACTGAAGGGTGAACCTCAGGAGTGTCTTTATTACTGAGCTAAAAGGTCTGGGGGCCATATTCTTGGAGTTTCTTCAGTTTCTGTCAGGCCAGTAAGTCTGATCTTTTTTTGTGAGTTAGAGTTTTGTTCTACATTTTTCTCCAGCTCTGTTTGGGACCCTCTATTGTGCTCCCTGTCAGAATAGTTGGTAGTGGTAGCTGGGCACCATCTAGTTGTGCTGGAGTCAGTCTGGTAGATGCTGTGGGAGTAGTAGCCCATTAGTCCTTTGGACTAATCTTCCCCTTGTGTCTGGTTTTCTTCATTCCTCCCTCTGCTCCAGGCAGGGTGAGACCAATGAAGCATCTTAGATGGCTGCTCACAGCTTTTAAGACCCCAGACGCTACTCACCAAAGTAGAATGTATAACATTTTCTTATAAACTATGTTATGCCAACTGAGCTAGATGTTCCCTGAGACCATGGTCCCCACAGCCCTCAGTCCAGTAATTCGGTACCTCAGGGAGTTTGGATGTGTCTGTGGAGCTTCCATGACCTTACTCTTACCCAACTCTTAAGTCTGAATTTTAAAGACATTTTCCACTGATGTCTTTCTTTTCATTAGAAAATTCACTTTCTCATTCTCACTCTTCTCCCTGAATTCATTCTATTTTACTTGAATATTATTTGTCACTCTGTATGCATTCTGCTTTATGAGTTTTTGAGGAGTAGAAATAATGTCTTATTTTTTTTTGGATCCTTTTTTGAATAACACGTTTTCTAGATCATAGAAGTTGAATACAGTTAAAAGAATTTTGCTTATTCCGTTTAAAAGATACCGATGCAGTATAAATTATAGAACTTCTTGAGTCATGTGATAACACTACTTGAAAATAATCTCTAGGAGTGTTCCCAGGAAAGAAAATGAGGCCACTAATTAATTAGGTTCTTAATTATAACTAGTGTCTTAGTTATCGGAACCCTCGTGGCCTAGTGGTTAAGAGCTTGGCTGCTAACCAAAAGGTCAGAAGTTCTAATCCACCAGCCACTCCTTGGAAGCCCTGTGGGACAGTTCTGCTCTGTCCTGTAGGGTTGCTATGAGTCAGAATCCACTCAACGGCAACAGATTTGTTTTTTTTGTTTGTTTGTTTGTTTTGTTTTTCATTTTAGTTATCTAGTGCAGCTATAACAGAAATACCACGAGTGGATGGCTTTAACCAACAGAAATTTTTCTCTCACGGTTTAGGAGGCTGGAAGTCTGAATTCAGGGCATCAGCTCTAGGGGAAGGCTTTCACTCTGTTGGCTCTGGGGAAAGGTCCATGTCTCCTTTAAACATTTGTGGGCCCAGCTTTCCTTGGAAATCTCCATGTGTCTTGGTATCAATCTTTCCCTGGGTCTGAGAGATTCTCAGTGCAGGGACCCCAGGTCTAAAGGACACACTGCGCTCCTGCTCTTGTTTCTTAGGGGTAGGAGGTTCCTTTCTCTCTGCTTGCTTCTCTCTCCTTTTATCTCTTGTAAGGTAAAAGGTGATGCAGGCCACAACCTAGGGAAACTCACCTTACTTTGGATCAGGTCTGTGACCTGAGTAAGGGTGTTGTATCCCACCCTAATCATCTTTGACATAACCTAATCTTGCCTCATTAACTGCAGGCAGAGGTTAGGATTTACAACACATAGGGCAATTACATCAGATCACAAAATGGGGGAACCACACAATACCGGAAACCATGGCTAAGTTGACACATATTTTGGGGAGACACAATTCATTCTGTGACAACTAGTTAATTAAACCTTGAGCTAAAACATAGCTTCCTTTTTAAAGCAAACACTATTGTTAAAAATTGCCTTACTTATTAGATTGGTGGTCAGTATTTTCTCAAACCTACAAATACACCAACTACCAGCATCAAGATTACTTGGATAACTTGACATCCAGCAAACATAGGGAAAACTAGCATAACTCTTTTAAAAGTGAAACTTCCGATTGCTCAGAGTATATTAGCAGACAGATGCAATCTTAGACTGACTTGGTTGTTTTCAGGCCTGGCAGTGGGGGGAAGAGTCAAAGCATGATGTAATATTCTGCCTTCCTTTTCCCTCCTTCCTTAGCCTTGACCATATCTCTTACCTATAAAGAGAAAAGAAAAGATGGGTGTCCAATGACCCAAGTCCCCAGAAAAGGGAATTGAATTCATTGTGGAAGCACCCCTGCTTTTGCTGTACCCTAGGCTTCCATACTCCCATAACATTACCTCAAAGAAATAGAGGATATTTGACAGGTGAAAAATTTGCCTTCTGACTGTACCACACAACCTGGGGATTCTTGGAAAATGAGGCTAGGAGTGTCCCAAGGATAGTAAGTTCTCACTCTTACAAGCCCCCACCCCAGCTCTGTAAACTAAACAGTGTGATTTGTGACTCCCTAGTCTTACCTTTGCTTTGTAATTTTATTTATCATTTGAATTTTGTTATAAAATTACTGAAATGTATCTGGCAGTAAATGATTCTAGCTTTCTTTACCCTCTTTCCTGGTATTCAATATTGCTCATATTAAGTGGGTTGCCGATTTTCCTGTCTTATACTTATATTATCATTACATGATTCAACTGAAAAGGACAATTTTGTCTTAGATCATGGCATTATTTTGCATCTACTTTTTGTGGGTCATGGCAAAAAGGTCTGAATGATGTTGCGATGAACATGGTTATAAGAATACAGCTGCTAAACTGGAATTCAGAGCCATTTTGGATAACTTTCTTTCCTGTCTTACCTTTTTCTTTTATCGAAGGGTGATGGAAAAATAGTTTTATGAACTTTTGCAGCTAAATATTTATATTTTAGACGAAGCTGTCAAATTTCTGGTTCTTACAACCTGAAAAATAAAAATGCCTTTGCTTTGTGAAATTGCATTGTCACTTGTGCATCTGGATTAATGTTTTTAGAAGAGACTGAATTCATAATTAGATATTGTGTGTTTTATTGGAGACTCAAGTTCAGTGTACGTTGATATTCACCAAAGGTCACTCTAAGATTTTCGTGCTTCTCTTCTTTGTCTTTCTGGGTCTAGATGGCTTATTTCTGAAGCTAGTTTTAGTTTGTTTCCCTAAGAAAATTTTATCATCATTTGTGCTGCTCAAAAACCACCCCAGTTGCTAAAATGTGATTCAGTTGAGAACAATGTATTCCTCTATAATGAGCAGGTGCAGTCAATGGTTGGATAACGTTGAACAAGAGTTCTAGGATGGAAGATAAAACTGAACGAATTGGAAATTGACACTTGGTCGATCCCAATTTCTAGAAGTGGTCTGGTATTCAGTATTGCCCATGTAATAGGCTCCCCATTTTCCTGTTTTATATTTATCATTACATGATTCAGCAGCTAATTGAAAAGGTGAATTATATCTTAGGTTGTAGGCTTATTTTGCATCTACTCTTTGTGGATCATGGCAAGAGGGTCTTGCGATGAACATAGTTGTGATAATACAACTACTAAACCTGGAATGCAGAGCCATTTTGTATAAATTTCTTTCCTGTGTTATCTTCTTTTATTGAAAGGTGATGGAAAAATGGTTTTTATGAACTTTTTGCAGTTAAATGTTCATTAAGTCTTCGACAAAGCTGTCAAACTTCTGGTTCTTACGACCAAAAAATAAAAATGTCTTTGCTTTGTGAAATTGCGTTTCCAGTGGTTTCAGAACACATTTTATTTCCTCTTGTCTATTGTAATTTTAAACAAAGTCTATAACGGATACTTAGGGATCCAACAGCAAACATAAGCTCTTTTTAAATTAAAAAAAAATTTATTGTGATGAAATACATTTATAACAAAACATTTGCCAATTCAACATTTTTACACGTATAATTCAGTGATGTTAATCATGTTCACTATGTTGTGAAACCATTATCACTATCCATTTCCAGATTTTTTCATCGCCCTTGTCTTAGTCAAGGTTCTCTCGACAAACAGAACCAGTGAAATATGTGTATAAGTACATATGCACACAGCACAGAGAGAGAGAGATTAATTGATTGATTTACTTCATGTGATTCTGAAAGTTGGCAAGCCCGAGATCCGTAGATCAAGCCATAGGCTGGCTTGCTTCCCAAAATCCTTAGTTTAGACAACAAGAAGGGTAAAGGGTAAGAATGTTCTGGCAAAATGTCTCTTTATAGACTGGAGCCAGAATACTCCTTTAAGAAACTCTGTTTTTGCTCTTGAAGTCTTCAAATGATGGATTGAAGCCTACCTACGCTATGGAAGGTAACCAGCTTTCCTTGAGGGCAACTGAATTAATCACATGTAATTACTTTATAACAGCAGCTAGACTAGTATTTTACCAAACAACTGGGCACCATAGCCTAGCCAAGTCAACACATAAAATTAACCACCACAACCCTTAACAGAAACTCAGCACCCCTAGACCATTTTCCCCTCCCACCTGTCCCTGGTAACCATGTATAAACTTTGGTTTCTATGCATTGGTTTATTCTAGATGTTTCACGTGTGAGAATCATAGAACATTTGTCTTTTTGTGTCTGAATTATTCAGCACATTTTCAAGGTTTATCCATGTCATCTCATGTATCAGAACTTCATTTCTCTTCATGTCTAAATAATATTGCATTGTATACATACACCACATTTTATTTATCTGTTCATGTATTGACTGCCACTGGGGTTGTTTCTACATTTTGGCTATTGTGACTAATGCTGCAATGAACATTGATGTACAACCATCTGTTCGAGTCCCTGCTGCCAGTTATTTTGGGTATATACCCAGGACTGTAATTGCTGAATCCGAGCTTAATTCTAAGTTTATTTTTTTGAGAATTAACCACACTGTTTTTTGTAGCGGCTGCATCATTTTACAATCAATAAGCTCTTTTTAAGTTTTCCAAATTTTTTGTGTGCACATGTGTGTGCATGAACATATGTAGGCGGTGAATTGGGTTTTGTTTAGAAAGAAACATTGACTACGGCTGCTAACCAAAAGGTTGGCAGTTTGAATCCACCAGCTGCTCCTTGGAAGCCCTGTGGGGCAGTTCTATTCTATTCTGTAGGGTTGCTATGAGTCAGAACTGACTAGACGGCACCTAACAACAGCACCAATACTAAAAGCAAGACGTAGCAAACGGCTCTGATTTCCTTGTATGTCCCTCATCCATCCTTTTCTTTTTCAGTTAAACTCGTAGGAAAAAGATATTAATCATGGAAATTTGTCCACAAAGGATCAAGTAAGAATCATTTATATTTCTTTTTGCTGTTATGGCCCAGAGCTGAGTCTGATCCAAGGGTGAAAAGAGAAGAACTAAAGATTTGTATAGGAAAGGAGGCAATGGAATGGGAACTGGAAACATAACTAAGACACCAGCATTGGAGCTATGAGAGGTAGGTAAGGGTGGAGAAAAGCCAGCGCCTTGCCTTCCTCACCACACCTCCTCCACTTGTCCATCCGTCCTTCCCTTAAAGAGAGATAACTAGAATGTCCCCATTATAAAAGAAGAGGTGGAATTGGGATTGAGAGGTCTCACACAGGACTGGTTGGGAGTGACTAAAAAAGTGAGGCAAGCAGAAGTATACTTCACAGCAGGGAGGGGGATGGGTTTTATGGCCTGGGTCTGTTTATTCTCTGGTGGCTGTAGAAGTGCCAGACATTCTGCGATCAAGCAAGGGTCTGCCACGTATGGAGTCATTTCATGGTTGGTCAAGAGCCTGCTGTGCAGGCCACACCTCAGCCTTTCTTGTCCCTTAGCTTGTGTAGGGAATAGATCACATTAAGAAAAGGGCCTGCCTGAGAGATCCATCTTTTCATATGACTTAGATCAATGAATGTCTTTATGTTCTAGAATGCTTTTCCCTTGTGGAAGTTTTGTACTTTGATTGACAGATTCTAACTGCTTTCTACTCAGAAGAAAAAGGAATAGATTTTATTCTTGAAAGGTACCTGTTGCCTGGGATTCGAAGTCTTAAAATAGAAGTTGCTGTTCTTTTCACATCAAAAAGATTTGATTTAAAAGTCAGAGTTTGAGAAAACCAAAGCTTTGCTGCAGATAGATTTTTTTCCTTTAAGTGTTCTTTTTCAAAGAGCCGAAAATTACACATACTGCAGTTAATTGTTTTTTGCCCTGAAAACAAAATTATTAAGGAGGGAAGGCTCTGTGAGAAAATATAATTCCTATTATAGAGAAAGGAGCCCTGGCTGCACAGTGGTTAAGCACTCGCTGCTAACTGAAGGGTCTGTGGTTTGAACCCCTAGCCGTTCCAAAGAAGAAAGATACAGCAGTCTGCTTCCAGAAAGATTACAGCCTTGGAAACCCTATGGGGCAGTTCTGAGTCATAGTCAACTCTACAGCAATAGGTTTGGGTTTTTTATTATGCTGTTGTTGTTGTTAGGCGCCATGGAATTGGTTCTGACTCGTAATAATCTGATGTATAACCGAACGAAACACTGCCCTGTCCTGCGCCATCCTCACAATCGTTGATGTTTGAGCTCATTGTTGCAGCCACTATGTCAGTCCATCTCGTTACAGAGAACACAATCGAAGAGGAAAACACAAGACTCATCAATATATCGCCGTGTGTGGCAAACGTTAACTCGTTTCTCTTGATGTTAGTGTATCCTTTTACAAGGATGCTAAATCATAACAGATAAATAAGCCATCAGATAGGAAGACTGATGGAATACTGGAGAATGACACCATTTAAAGGATGGGCAGAGGAACAGGATCTTGTAAAGGAATTTATGTAGAAGCAGACAGAGAGTGGAGACAAAGCAGGTGAGATTGTGGTCAGGAAATCTACATGGAGGTTTTGTTTCTGTCAAACAAGTTAAAAAAACAAAACTACTAACAATCATAACTATTAATTATATGAAAATTTATGTACCCAAAATAGACTAATTAAATCCTATGCAAATATAATCTCACTTAATCCCTACAACACACCCCTATGTCACATGTTACTATCTCATTTATAAATAATCAGTTTTAAAGAGTTTTATTAACTTGCCTAACATCTCATAGCTAGTAAGAGTCAGGATTTGAAACTCAGTCTCTGACCCCAGGCTTGAGAGGTGAGAAAAAAATAAGAGTAGTAATCAGAAGAGCAAAAGTTGCAGATGTTTGGTTAATTCTTGATGGGAGTGTTTAAGAAAAAAAGTGATGGACATATAATGGAGCAACCGAGGTATAGAAGTTGTTGGTTTGAAAGCCCCAGGTTTCTAGGGAAGATACTGGAGAAGGAATTACAACTAGCAAGACCTAAGGTTCTGAATGAGGTTAAAAATAAGATATAGTGAGGAAAAAAACAAGGAGCAGAGCTCCAAAATCCTGTGGACAGAATGGATGATACATTTAATATTTAAAAGGCAGAGTAATTCCTGGGAAATCACCATCCAGGCTGTGACCCTAAGAATAGGTTAGCACACACCAAGCTAATTGTATGTGTGTGTTTTCTTCATCTGATGGTACTGTATCAAATATTTATGATACTTAGTAAGTTATTTTATGTTCATGTTGGACTTAATACAGTTGGCTTTTGAAATAAAATGTTAATTATCATAATATTTAATTGTGAAATCAACCCATTGAAGATCAGTCTTGGTGAATAATTTTGGAAATCTATTAAATTTCTCTTTCACTTTGTTCTGTTTCGCTAACCATGTAGTATTTTTTTTCCTAGAGTTATTTAAATAATATAGGAATAAACAGACTCTTCACTTCCTTTTGGTGAGGTAAAAGAGAATATTGCAAAGTAGTCTTGTTTATTGATGAGGCAAAGGGTCATTTGTGAAAAAAGAGAAATGTAGGAAATGAAATTTAAGTTTGTTAGGATACGCGAAATCTCAAAAAGCATTTTTATACCAATTTTTCTGAGTTGACATGTTTAGCACGTGACTTTAAAATGCTGTGTGCATATTTAAAATTTTAATTTGCTTTCTAAAAATGTAGTTAAGATTAATTTCAATATTTTTTTGTTTTTCTCTTTGATTAGATTGATAGAAAGACAGATAGATAGATAGGCAGCCAATGTAGGTTTTTTTGGAGGGCCGGTGTAGGTATTTTTCAGGAGACAGGGTAAAAATGATTTACTGTGCAAAGAGGTATAAACCAAAGACTTTTAATTCGGACGGAAATGGCTTATAATCTCAGCTCTACTTCTTAACTGACCGTGTGACTTTAAGCAATATTCTTAAGAAAAGTGTAGCTACTTTTACATGCTGTTGTTGGCATCGTATAAACGAGTGTACATGAGGAATGTTGTTCATAGTGTCTCCCAGAGAGTTGTCTCTATCATTTCTACTGCAGTTAGCATGTGTCTCTTAATTTATTGCAAATATTACATCTCAACTTCCTGTTCTTGTGTCAAATATCTCTTCTCCCATTACAAGTTTGATGTGAGTGACTCGATGGATGTAGCCACACGCAAAGGACATCTTCCCTCGCCTTCTTATCTCAGAAGTGGTATATTTTATTTATTTATTTTTGTATTTTAAAATTTTATTTGTGTTTATGAGTGTGTGTGTGAGTGTGTGTAGATGTCTTGTGGTTCAGCCTACCTAAAGATTTACACATTGATTTATGAACTTTTTGTGGTGGCGATGGCTGCTGATACATTTTGCTCATGCACAGCAAAACCCACATCCAGCTGGCTGTCTAAGTGGGGAGGAAAAAGGCCCTAATATGAACGTTTGCTAATTAAAACAAAACAAAAAAAACCTGGTTGCTGTCAAGTTGATTCCAACTCATAGTGACCCTATAGGGCAGAGTAGAGCTTCCCCATAGGATTTCCAAGGCTGTAATCTTTACGGAATCAAATGCCGTGTCTTTCTCCTACACAGCAGCTGGTGGGCTCGAACCACTGACCTTTTGGTTTGCAGCTGAGTGCTTAACTACTGTGGCACCAGGGCTCCTTGTGGATATTTTTGTGTGTATATTTTTCTTTTACACATTTATTTTTTTTTTAATCGTGGAAAATACATATGTGACAAAACATTTGTCATCCCAACATTCTTCACTTGTACAGTTCAGTGGCACTTACTTAGATGTTCGTCATGTTGCTTAACCATCACACTTACCTGCTCCCAAATCCTTCCATCACCCTTAACAGAAGCCTAGTACCCCCCAGGCATTGAGTCTTCCTTTCCCTCTCTCCCCCACCCTCCTCTCGTAACCACTAATAAACTTTGGTCACTATTCACTTGACTGTTCTAAGTATTTCATACAAGTGGGATTATATATTTGACCTTTTATGACTGACTGATTTCACTCAGCATAACGTTTTCAAGGTTCATCCATGTTGTAGCATGTATCAAGACTTTGTTTCTCTTTATAGCTGAGTAATATTCCATTGTATGTATGTTCCACATTTTGTTTATCCATTAATCTCTTGATGAATACTTAGACAGTTCCCACCTTTTAACTAGTGGGAATAGTGCTGCAGTAAACACTGGTGTCCATGTATCTGTTTGCATTCCTACTTTCAATTCTATTGGGTATATACCTAGGAATGGAATTGCTGGATCATATGGTAATTCTATGTTTAACATTCTGAGGAACTGCCAAACTCTTTTCTACAGCTGCTGGTTTAAATATTCATACCATGGCCAACATGAAGTTACTGAACCCAGAGTTGGGAAGAGGTGTGCACAATGCAGTATTGTAAACTAGAGTGAGCTTGCTCCATCACATCATTGGTGCTCCATGCCCTCCATGCCCTTCTCTTCTGCCACTACCAAATGAAGAACAAGGAGAAGGAGAAAAGCAAGGAATGATCATTACTGCCTCTACTTTGTTAATTTTTATTATCTTAAATTTCTTGTAGTCTGAGCCATTTTACAGAGATTCCACGGATAAAAATTGAATATATAAAAGCATTGCAATTTATTTATTTCTTTTTATTGTACTTTAGGTGAAAGTTTACAGCTCTAGTAAGTTTCTCATACAAAAATTTATACACACATTGTTATGTGACCCTAGTTGCTATCACTATAATGTGACAACACATTCCTCCTTTCCACTCCGAATTTCCTGTGTCTATTCAGCCAGCACATATCCCTTTCTGCCTTCTCATCTAGCCTCTGGACAGGAGCTGCCTTTATAGTCTCGTGTATCTCCTTGAACTAAGAAGCACACTCTTCATTGGAATGATTTTATGTCTTACAGTTCAGTCTATTCTTTGTCTCAAGAGTTGGCTTCGGGAATGGTTTTAGTTCTGGGTAACAGAGAGTCCAGGGGCCGTGTTTTCTGGGGTTCCCGCAGTCTCAGTCAGACCATTAAGTCTGGTCTTTTAACTAGAATTTAAGTTCTGCACCCCACTTTTCTCTTGCTCTGTCCTAGACTCTCTGTTGTGTTCCCTGTCAGGGCGGTCACTGGTGGTAGCCAGGCACCATCTAATTCTTCAGGCTAAGGCTGATGCAGTTTCTGGTTTATGTGGCCCTTTCTGTCTCTTGGGCTAATACTTTCCTTGAGTCTTTGGTGTTCTTCATTCTCCTTTACTCCAGGTGGCTTGGGACCAATTCATGTATCTAAGATGGCCACTCGCTAGCTTTTTAGACCCCAGATGCTACTCACCAAAGTGGGATGGAGAACGTTTTGTTAATAAACTTTTTAATGCCAATTGACTTAGATGTCCCCTGAAACCATGATCCCCAGACCCCTACGCCACTACACTGTCCCTCAAAGTGTTTGGTTGTTTTCAGGAAACTTCTTAGCTTTTGGTTTAGTTCAGTGGTGCTGACTTACCCTGTATTGTGTATTGTCCTTCCCTTCACCTAAGATAATTCTTGTCTACTGTCTAGTTAGCAAATTCCCCTTTCCCTCCCTCCCCAACCTGGTAATCATAAAAGAATGTTTTCTTCTGTGGTTAAACTTTTTCTTGAGTTCTTATAATAGTGGTCTCATACAATATGTGTCCTTTTGCAACTGACTAATTTCACTCAGCATAAAGCTTCCAGATTCATACGTGTTATGAGATGTTTCATGCATTCATCGTTGTTCTTTATTGTTGCATAATATTCCATAGTGTGATTATACCATAATTTGTTTATCCATTCGTCCGTTGATGGGCACCTAGGTTGTTTCCATCTTTTTGCTATTGTGAACAGTGCTGCAATGAACATGAGTG
Source organism: Trichechus manatus latirostris (assembly GCF_000243295.1). NCBI lineage: Eukaryota > Metazoa > Chordata > Mammalia > Sirenia > Trichechidae > Trichechus > Trichechus manatus. Next base: position 7,436,113 of record NW_004444072.1, on the reverse strand, counting down.
TTCATATATCTATTCGTGTGACAGCTTTTACTTCTCTGGAATATATTCCAAGTAGTCGGATTGCTAGATCATATGGTACTTCTATTTCTAGCTTTTTAAGAAAGCACCAAATTGATTTCCAAAGTGGTTGTACCATTTTACATTCCCACCAGCAGTATATAAGTGTTCCAGTCTCTTCACAACCTCTCCAACATGTATTATTTTGTGTTTTTTTGGATTAGTGCTAGCCTCGTTGGGGTGAGTTGGTATCTCACAGTAATTTTGATTTGCATTTCTCTAATGACTAATGATCGTGAGCATTTCTTCATGTTTCTGTTAGCCACCTGAATGTCTTTGGTGAAGTGGATGTCATATCCTTTGCCTGTTTTTCAGTTGGGTTATCTGGCTTTTTGTGGTTGAAGTTTTGCAGTTTCTTGTAGATTTTAGAGACTAGACTCTGATCTGATATATCGTAGCCAAAATTTTTTTCCCAGTCTGTAGGTTCTCTTTTTACTCTTTTGGTTAAGTCTTTTGATGAGCATAAGTGTTTCATTTTTAGGAGCTCCCAGTTATCTAGTTTCTCTTCTGATGTTTGTGCATTGTCACTTATGATTCGTATTATTTTATGCCATATATTAGGTCTCCTAGCGTTGCCCCTATTTTTTCTTCTATGATCTTCATCGTTTTCGATTTATATTTAGGTCTTTGATCCATTATGGCTTAGTTTTTGTGCATGGTGTGAGGCAAGGGTCTTGTTTCATTTTTTGCACATGGCTATCCAGTTATGCCAGCATCATTTGTTAAAGAGATTGTCTTTTCTCCTTTTAACAGACTTTGGGCCTTTGTCAAATATCAACTGCTCATAGGTGGATGAATTTACCTGGATTCTCAATTCTGTTGCATTGGTCTGTGTATCTGTTGTTGTACCAGTACCAGGCTGTTTTGACTACCACGGTGGTATAATAGGTTCCAAAATCGGGCAGTATGAGGCCTCCCACTTTGTTCTTCTTCAGTAAAGCTTTACTTATCCGGGCCCTCTTCACTTTCCATGAAGTTCGTGATTTGTTTCTCCATCTCATTAAAAAAATGTCGTTGGAATTTGGATCGGGCTTGCATTGTATCTGTAGATTGCTTTGGATAGAACTGACATTTTCACAATGTTGAGTCTCCCTGTCCATGAGCAAAGTATGTTTTTCCGCTAATGTAGGTCTCTTTTGGTTTCTTGCAGTAGTGTATTGTAGTTTTCATTGTATAGGTTTTTTGTGTTTCTGGTTAGATTTATTCCTAAGCATTTTATGTTCTTGTGGGCTATTGTAAAAGGCACTGATTTGGTGATTTCTTCTTCAAACTTCTGTTTGTTGTTGTAGAGGAATCCAACTGATTTTTGTATGTTTATCTTGTATCCTGATTCTTTGCTAAAATCTTCTATTAGTTCCAGCAGTTTTCTTGTGTATAAGATGATCTCATGTGCAAATAGAGATACTTTTACTTCCCCGTACCAATTTGGATGGCCTTTATATCTTTTTCTAGTCCAATTGCTCTGCTAGGACCTCCAACACAATGTTGAACAAGAGCGATGATAAAGGGCATCCTTGTCTGTTTCCCTTTCTCAAGGTGAGTGCTTTCAGGCTTTCTCCATTGAGGATGATGTTGGCTGTTGGCTTTGTATAAATGCGTTTTATTATGTTGAGGAATTTCCCTTGTATTTCTATTTTGCTGAGAGTTTTTATCATGAATGGGTGTTGGACTTTGTCAAATGCCTTTTCTGCATCAATTGAGAAGATCGTGTGGTTCTTATCTTTTGTTTTATTTATGTGATGGATTACATTGATTGTTTTTCTAATGTTGAACCATCCCACCATACCTCCTATGAATCCCACTTGGTCATGGTGAATTATTTTTTTGATATGTTATTGAATTCTATTGGCTAGAATTTTGTTTGAGATTTTTGCATCTATTTTTATGAGGGATATTGGTCTGTAATTTTCTTTTTTTGTGGTGTCTTTACCTGGTTTTGGTATCAGGGTTATACTGGCTTCGTAGAATGAATTTTGGAGTGTTCCATCCTTTTCTATGCTCTGAAATACCTTTAGTAGTCGTGGTGTTAACTCTTCTCGGAAAGTTTGGTAGAATTCTCCAGTGAAGCTGTCTGGGCCAGAGCTTTTTTTTGTTGGTAGTCTTTTAATTGCTTTTTCAATCTCTTCTTTTGTTATAGATCTATTTAATTGTTCTACCTCTGTTTGTATTAGTTTAGTTAGGTAGTGTATTTCTAGAAATTTTGTCCATTTCCTCTAGGTTTTCAAATTTGTTAGAGTACAGTTTTTCATAGTATGCTGTTGTGATTCTTTTAATTTCAGTTGGGTCTGTTGTGATATCACCCATCTCATTTCTTATTCAGGTTATTTGCTTCTTCTCCTGTTTTTCTTTTGTTAGTTTGGCCAATGGTTTATTGACTTTGGTGATCTTTTCAAAGAACAAGCTTTTGGTCTTATTAACTCTTTTAGTTGTTTCTCTATTCTCTATTTTGTTTAATTCCACTCTAATTTGTATTATTTCCTTTCTTCTGGTGCCTGAGGGTTTCTTTTGCTGCTCTTTCTACTTCATCCAGTTGTATGGTCAATGTTTTGATTTTGGCCCTGTCTTCTTTTTGGATGTGTGCATTTATTGCTATAAATTGACTTCTGAGCACTGCTTTTGCTATGTCCCAAAGGTTCTGGTAGGATGTGTTTTCGTTCTCATTTGATTTCTGTGAATTTCTTTATTCCGGCCTTAATATCTTCTATATACTCTTTTTTGAGTATTGTATGCTTGATATATTTTTTTCCATCCTTTGAGTTTTCTTTTGTTTGTGTCTATAACCCAATAGTTTTTGACCAAAGTGTTGTTTAGTTTCCATTTATTTGATTTTTTTTTCTTCCTTGCTTTTTCTGTTATTTGTTTCTACTTTTATGGCTTTACGGTCAGAAAAGATGCTTTGTAATATTGCAGTGTTTTGGATTCTGATAAGGCTTGCTGTGTGGCCTTATATGTGGTCTGTTCTGGAGAATGTTACATGTGTATTGGAAAAGAAAGTATACTTGGCTGCTTTTGGGTGGAGTGTTCTGTATATGTCTATGAGGTCAAGTTGATTGATTGTGGCATTTAGATCTTCCATGTCTTTATTGAGATTCTTTCTGGGTGTTCTGTCCTTCACCGAAAGTGGTGTGTTAAAGTCTCCTACTGTTATTGTGGAGCTGTATTTTTCTCTATCAGTCCCGTTAGAGTTTGTTTTATGCGTTTTGGAGCCTTGTCTTTGGGTGCGTAATTATTTATTATGGTTATGTCCTCCTGGTGTATTAACCCTTTAATTATTATATAGTGTCCTTCCTCATCCTTTGTGGTGAATTTTGCTTTAAATTCTATTTTGTCAGAGATTAATATTGCCACTCCTGCTCTTTTTTGAATATTGTTTGCTTGATATATTTTTTCCATCCTTTGAGTTTTATTTTGTTTGTGTCTTTAAGTCTAAGGTATGTCTCTTGTAGGCAGCATATAGACAGATTGTGTTTTTCTTTTTTAATCCATTTTGCCACTCTCTGTCTCTTTATTGGTGCATTTAGTCCATTTGCATTCAGCACAATTATTGATAAGTATGAGTTTAGTGTTGTCATTTTGATGTATTTTTGTGTGTGTATGTTGTTGACAGTTTCTTTGTTCCACTTAATTTTCTGTGCTGAATTGTTTTTCTTGGTTTTTTTTTTTTTTTTTTTTTTTGATGTGTATGATTGGTTATTTCCTTTGTAGTTAACTTAATATTTATCCCTATTTTTCTAAGTTTGAACCAATCTTTTATTTCTTTATATTGCCTTGACTTCCTTTCTGTATGAAAGATCTATGACTACATTATTTAGTTTTTTTTGTTTTAGTGTTGTCATCTTTTACATATTGATGTCTCTATTTTTCTATTTTCGGTGTCGTAGCTTTGATTTATTTTTGTGACTTCCCTGTCTGGGTTGATATCTAGTTGTTCTGTCCCGTGTTCTGGTCTTCGATTGTTATCTGTTGTTATTGATTTTCTAACCAAAGGGCTCCCTTTAGTATTTCTTGTGATTTTGGTTGGGTTTTTTACAAATTCCTTAAACTCTGTTTACCTGGAAATGCCCTAATATTGCCATCATATTTGAGAGACAGTTTTGCTGGACATATAATTCTTGGCTTGCAGTTTTTTTCCTTCAAGGCTTTATATATGTCATCCCATTGCTTTCTTGCCTGCATGGTTTTTGCTGAGTAGTCCAACCTTAGTCTTATTGGCTCTCCTTTGTAAAAGATTTTTTGTTTATCCTTAACCATTCTTAAAATTCTCTCTTTGTCTTTGGTTTTGGCAAGTTTGATTATAATATGTCTTGGTGACTTTCTTTTGGAATCTACCTTGTGTGGGGTTTTATGAGCTTCTTGGATGCATATCTTCTCATCTCTTAGGATATCAGGGAAGTTTTCTGCCAACAAATCTTCAACAATTCTCTCTGTATTTTCTGTTATCCCCCCCCGTTCTGGTACTCCAATCACTTGTAGGTTATTCCTCTTGATAGAGTCCCACATAATTCTTAGGGTTTCTTCATTTTTTAAAATTCTTTTATCTGATTTTTCCTCAATTAAGTTGGTGTCGTATAAGTTCTTTATCTTCAGTCTCACTAAGTCTGACTTCCATTGCCTCAATTCTGCTCCTATGACTGTCTATTGAGTTGTCTAGTTCTGTAATTTTTTTGTTAATCTTTTAGATTTCTGTTTGCTGTCCTCTATAGATTCTTGCCTGTTAGATTTGTCATTATGCATTATGCTCTTGTATAACCTTCTTTAGTTGCTCTATTGCTTTGTAATTGTGTTCCTTGGCTTGTTCTGCGTTTTGCGTGATCTCCTGAAGAGTTCTGTATGTTAATCTTTTGAAGTCTACCTCCGGTAATTCCAAGAAGTTCTCTTCCTCTGGAAGGTTTGTTGATTCTTTGTTTTGGTGGCTTGCTGAAGCCATCATGATCTACCTCTTTATGTGAGTTGATATTGACTGTTGTCTCTGAGCCATCAATAAGTTGTCATATTTATTTATTTTATGTTTGCTTACTATGTCCAAGCTTCTTGTTTTGTTTTGATATGCCCAAATAGGATGGTCGTGTCAGCTAGTTTGATTACTGGTGTCTTTGAAGCTCCAGTATCCTGTCACCAGCTGGTTAGATCTATTACTAGGTATGTGAGCCCAGGAGTCCATTTACTTTTCTAGTGTGGATTCAGCTCAGATGTCCAGATCGTCATTCCCTAAGTGTGTGGTGCAGGCTCTCACCCACAGTCCTAGATGGGCAGGGGTGATGGGAGTAGGCACAGATATCTGGCTGCAGTATGGGGTCATGCGCTGATCAAGGCAGGGGGCTGACTGCTGTCCCTGAGTCTCTGGCTGGAAGATGTGTCCCTGTTCCCTAGAGCACATAGGTAGGTGGGTATTGCAGCCTGACTATGGGCACACAATGCTGTTCGCTATAAGGACTGGAAGTCACTGCTTATTCTTGGACCCCTTTCGTGGGTGGCTTGGTGGAGTGGGTGGAGCCACCAATCCTCCGGCCCCTGATGTGAGTAGGTGAGGACCCTGCTTAATGGGCAAGGCAGTGTCAAATGTCATCAGTCTGCCACTCCCCCTTATAGCTGATACAGGTGAAAATAGGCTTCAGGTATATACCCTGTTGTACTGTGCTAATGAGGGTCTGTGCTGTTGAAATGGGCCCACAAAGTTCTATGCAGGAGTGAAAGACATTCAGAGTCTGTGCACCCCGTATGCCTGTGCCTAGGCAAAGGGGCTATGCCTGCCCTGAGTTCCCAGCTTAGGGGAGCTGGCAGATTATTTTTTCCTGTTGGTTAATTTGTTCCCTCTCCAAAGCTGGGAGAATGGCTTTGAGTGCAACAGGTCCTACTTTAGGCCCAGGGGGCGCAGCAATCGCTGAAGCTGAACCGGGCCTAGAACAGAGCAGGGAGGGGGAAGAAAAATGGGAGAGAGGTACTTCCCAAAAGGAGAGATTTTTTGTTTTGTTCTGCGCAGTAGGTTAGGCACTTGTACTTATCTTTTGCTGATTGAGCGCCATTTCTCACTCGTTCTGGAGGCTTGAGCAGACTCTCCACCACTGGGTGTCTCCTGATGTGGAAAACAAGTCCCAAGTGCCACTGCTTGCCTCACCCCTCGTGCGCTAGCCGATCCAGCCTGCAGGGTGCCGGTGCCAGCCAGGTCATGTCTCCAATTCCTCACTGCTTCTGAACCGTCTCTCCCTCCCCCTGCCCCTCAATCTGATTCCTCAACTTTGTCTTTGATGTTCAGGGCTCCTAGATAGTCATATATAATCGATTCACTTGTTTTCTTTGAGTCTTTGTTGTAAGAGGGACCACAGGAATCATGTGACTACTCCACCATCTTGGCCCCGCCTTGGCAATTTATTTTTATTGATACATTTTTAAAGGTTAATTGTAAATTTATACTAGTTCATAAACTCTTTTTGCCTTTTTAATGAAATATTTGATGTCTACTAATATATTTACTGTATATGTAAATTAAAAAGCTTAATATAATACAAACACCGTGTACTTCCTGTCCAGCTTAAGAAGATGAACGTTATCTTTAACGTGCAAAATAATTAACGCTTCTTGAGGCTAATCATATCCCCTTGCCTCCCTGCCAGAGGTGTAACCATTAACCAAAATGTTATAGTCATCATTGCCATGATTTTCTTTATTGTTTCAGCCCCTAAATAAAGAAGCATTTAGTTTTGCTTACTTTTTGGCATCACAGAAATATCCTAGTGTATATATCCTTCTTTTCCTTATCTTTCCACCCACTATTATGTGTCTGAGATTCATCTACATTGATATATATAGCTGTATGTCATCTCTTATCATACTACCTGGCTAATCCACTCAGTTATGTAATTGAATTTAGCCATATAAGGTCCCTGGGTGGCACAGATGGTTCAGTGGTTAAGAGCTTGGCTGGTAACCAAAAGGTTGACAGTTCAAATCCCCAGCTGCTCCTTGGAAATCCTATGCTGCAGTTCTACTCTGCCCTATAGGGTCACTATGAGTCAGAACTGGCTAGATGGCAATGAGTTTTTGAATTTTACTAATCTAAAGGTTGGTGGTTCAAACCCACCCAGCAGTGCCGTGGAAGAAAGACCTGATGATCTGCTTCCATAAAGATTACAGCCAAGAAAACCCTATGGAACAGTTGTACTCTGTAGCACATGGGGTCGCCATGAGTCGGAATCAATTTGACTAAAATGATTTTTTTTTTCATGAAAAGACCATAGAGTATAGATCTGTTATACCACAGATGGGTATCTGGGTCCGTGTTTTTGCTGTTATAAAGAGTGCAACTCTTACTATTCTCACACTTGCTTGTTTGTGAATAACTGCATGAAGTTTCTCTAGGGCCAGTTACGTAGGAATGGAATTGCTGGGTCTTACCTTACTAGCTCCTTAACTTCACAAAAACTCATTGCCATCAAGTCAATTCCGACTCATAGCGACCCTGTAGGACAGAGTAGAACTGCCGCTACAGGATTTCCAAGGCTTTAATGTTTAAGGGAGCAGACTGCCACATCTGTCTGCCACTGAGTGGCTGGAGGATTCGAACCTCCAACCTTTTGGTTAGCAGCAGATTTCTTAACCACTGTGCCACTAGGATCCTTCACTAGAAGTTACCAAAAAAGTGGTGTCAGTTTTTACTCCCATCTGGTATAAGAGTCCTTTTTGTTCTACATCTTTACCAACTGTTGCTGTTGTTGGACATTTTGAAAAATTTATGTTAATCTCTTGGGTATAAAATAGAATCCCAATGTCATTTTAATTTTTTTATTTTCCTGTTCGCTACGATTAACCAGTTCTTCCTATGTTCAGTGGCTGTTTTTCCTTTTCTGTGAAATGCTCATTTTTTATTGAGTATCAGACTTTTTCTTACTGAATTGTATAAGTTCTTTACAAATTAAAGATATTAATTCTTTGTCAGATTTGTGACTTGTCTTTTCACTCTCTTTATAGAGACTTTTGATGAAAAAATGTTTATAATTTCAAAGTTGTTTGAACCTTTTTTGCCTTATGTAAGAAATCTTTTCCATCCCTAAAGCCATAAAAATGTTCTCTTTGTCTTCTAAAAGGTAAAGTTTTGCCTTTCACATTTCACTGCATAATCTACTCAATTAATTTTTGTGCATGGTATGAGGTTTAATTTCATTTTCTTTCTTTCCTTTTTTCTGGAAAACAGTTGTTCCCTACTCATTTATTGATTTGTCATTTCTGTCTTCCCTGAATGACAATAACACACTTGCCTTAGGCATGCTCCCAACACAGTGTCTTTGAACTTGCTTTGTCCTGTGCATGAAGTCTTCCCTTAGGTAGCAACAGGCTCCCTTTCTCATTTCCTTCAGGCTTTTTCTCTAAAGTCATCCTTCCAGGAGGCTGCATATGACCATTTATATGCTTCCCAGATCATTTTCAATCTCTCTCTCCCGCTTTATTTTACTCCATCACTCTTATGACTATTAGAAATTGTATATACTTGCTTTATTTATTTTATTTATTATAGATCTCCCCCATTCTGATATAAACATGATGAGGAGAAGAATTTTTGTGTGTTTTATTTACTGCTGGAACACTAACACGTAGAACAATACCTGGCACATAATTAGCACTCAATATACATATTGAACAAAGGAGCATATTAAGTTACAAAAATGAATCTGCTTATACTTGGGGTTGCTGTGAGTTGGAATCAACTCCAGGGCAACTAAAAGCAATAACAACATGGGCTTTTAGTCTGGTTTTAATGGTTTATTTGTTTAACTCCGGGTGAATACTACTATCTTAACTCTATAGCTTTATAATAAGTTTTGATGTATGGTAGGGCATGTCCTCTCCATGTTTTTCTCATTCTTTTAGAGTGGTTTGTCTATTCTTGATAATTTGCTCTCCCATGTAAATTTTAGAATTTTCCTTATCAAGTCCTATGAAAAACTTCATTGCTATTTGCTTCATATTACATTGTCTCTATAGTTTGATTTGGAGAGAACAAAGGGACATTTTTTATTATTTTGAGTCTTTCTATCCATAAATATGTCTCTCATTTATTTAGTTACTCTTTAATGTCTTTCAATTTATTTTAAAAATTATGTCTATAAGGTTCTGAACTGTTTGATAAATTCTTATGCTTGTAGACAGTTAAATTATTCATAGATTTTACAATAAAATCAGGTGTTTATCTTTAACTAAACACTGACACTATATATTCTAAACATTATACAATATGTCTTTTTAAATAAAGGTAAACGTTTAAAAGCAGCTAGTAATTGTAGTTCCTCAGAAATTTTCCATTTAACTGAGAAAAGAGATGAGACTCTAAAAGAAGGTTGTAATTAAAACTACTGATGAGACTTAAGGAGAAAAGAAAAACACTTTGGTCTTAACTTTTTGCTTTTTCTGAAAGCCTTATATAACCCATCTCCAAGAAAACTTACTATTCCTTCTCTTATGTTTCTGAATATGACCTTTTTTTTTTTACAGCAATTATTATGATTGTCTTATGTAGTGATTAGCTCTACATACATCTGTCTTCCCCACTAGATTGCCCAACTCATTGAAACCAGGGACTTGTCTTTGTATCCCCAGGCTCAGTCACAGTACCTGCCATGTGGAATGAGTTTCAATTGCTTATAGGCACTAAAATTGGACATCCAAAGGAGCTAATAGGGTCTATTTTCATTAAAACCTTCGAAAGTTATACAGAACTTGGTCTACATGATAATATTACAAGGCCGTGGGGGCACTGATGATGTTGGGCATTCCTTCTTTCCAGAATCTCTTTCCCCTTGGATACTAGTGTTTCATTATCTCCTATTACTCCTTCAAGTCTCATCTCCTCAGATTCCGTGTTGGATCTTCTCTTTCTGCCTTCCTTGAAACATCAGTGCTTACCTAGGACTCTCTTTGCAGCCCTCACTCTCTTACTGTACCCCAAACTCTTCTGCATATCATCCACTCCTATGTCTTCAACTACAACAAGAATTTTTGAGTTTACAATTCCTACACTGAACACCCGAGAAGCCCTGGTAGCGCAACGGTTTAAGTGTTCGGCAGCTAACTCAAAAATTGGTGGTTCTAACCCACCTAGTGGCTCCACGGGAGAAAGATCTGACAATCTGCTCCCGTAAAGATTACAGCCTACTAAACCCTGTGGGGCGGTTCTACTCTGTCACATGAGTTGCTGTGAGTAGAAGTTGACTTGACAGCACCTAACAACAACACTGAACACTCTTTTCATCTCCTAAGTCTTATTTCTAACTTCCTACTATGTATCTCATAAAAAATCTTCTGTTAGCACTTAAAATTTAGTATGTCCAAAACCAAACATGTTTATTCCCCTTCTACCACGCAGTTCTACTCTATCCTTCAGGATCACTATGAGTCGAAACTGACTTGACGGCAGAGGGTTTGCTTTGGTTTACCAGATGAGTATGCATACAAACACACACACACACACACACACACACACACACACTTTTCTGAAATTTACCATTCTTCCTTTATTCATGTGATGATTAATGCCGTCACTATCAATTCGGTTACTCAAATGAGAAGAATCAGCCTTCCTTCTCAAATAGATAATGCTATCTTAAAAGCTTGCCTCCTAAAAATCTTCCCCTCTCTCTCTCAGTCTCCCTACTACGACTCTCCGAGTTATGGTTTGTATGTCCCAGCTGGGCTATTGCAGTAGCCTCCTAATTTGTCTTCCTGACTCCAGATTGACTATCTTTCTTCAAGTTTCTGCCAAAATAATTTCTCTAAAATACAAGTATTTTCATATGTACTTAGACTGAAATTTTCTTGTACCTTATCTTTGCTCAAAGGACAAAAGTCCAAATTTATTAACAGACCACACAGGACACTTCATGTAATTGCCCCAATCTACCTTGCCTCTTTCATCTGTTTCACACACACGTTTTCCATTCATACTTAAATTTTAAATGTTTACTGGCAATATGACGTTCTTTGTATCTATACATGGGCTGTTTCTGTTACGATTATCATTTCCCCTTTTTCTATCTAAATCATTCCTACTCATCCAGCTCAAATAACTGAATCAAATCATTCCTTTGAAGTCTTACAGGACACCCCCAAACTGAGTACCTGCCATCTTTCCTCTGCTCCCTTGATACTTTGCTCATATCTTTATTCTAATACATGCCAGATGGAACTAAAATTTATTTATATGTTTGTTTGTCCTCCAACATCTTTCTTCCTGGAGATCAGAAACATTTCTGTACATGACTGTATCTGCCCCAGCAATTAGCTCACATATCTTCCCCTCAAACCAAATTCCGTCGAATCCCAGAAAGCATCTTCTGTCTACTTCTTCAGACGTCCTTCCCTCTCATCAATAATGATTGAGTGTAATCTTCTTGAAAGCTCTTTATCAGTGCACATTTTCAGCTTCTTCCTTAAAATCTTACCAAACTGCTCAACCCACTCATATAGTCTTCAATTCATTTCTTTTAATTCATTATTATATTAACTAATCCTTCAACGATCAATACAGAATATTTCTTAATGATACTCTATTTCAGGCATGGGCATCTTATTCCTTCTCCCAGTATTTGGCTGTCAGTACTCTAGGATGGGAGCCTTGGTGGCACAGTGGTTAAGAGCTCAGCTGCTAACCAAAAGGTTGGCAGTTCAAATCCACCAGCTGCTTCTTGGAAACCCTATGGAGCAGTTCTACTCTGTCCTGTATAGGCGCTATGAGTCGGAATCGACTCCATAGAACCTAACAGCAACAACAACAACACTCTAGGATGATGGTATTTAAAAACCACAGTACCATTTATGAACCCTGAACATGCCTAGTTCTGTTTCAAGCACTTTGTGTATGTTATCTCATTTGCTTATCAAAATAAGCTTGCCGAAGATCAGAACATCGTTAGGTGACCAGTCTGGAGTGTAGTACCAGATCTCTCTGCAAAGATTCCTGTTTGTGTTCCAGGATATCAAATTTCTTTATAACCAAGTTCATCTCTCCATTTCTTAATGCTCTGCCATCCCCTTTACTGCCATTTTGAACCCTGCATTTTCTTTATTTTATTCCTGTGTGGATGTATATGATCAAGTGCAAATGATATAGAACTCTTGCCCAGTTGTGTCGTGCAGTGCATGGTCTTTTCCTGTTTAATGTTTTGGAATTGTTTGAAACTCAGCTTTGCAGCCTGACACTTGATCCATGATGTGTTTTTCTTAAGAGTTAACATCGCCATTCCAGAGGTGCTCAGGCAAGCCGATTATTTTGCCAGGCAATTAGAGGAAGTCTTTAGTACTAGTACATTTTCTTCATTGTGATTGCTTTTTTATGTTTGCTTTTCTTTAGCCAAGAATCCTTTACAGATTGCACACTGTTACCTAGAAATATCTGGGGAACTGATTTAGAAAGTTCACTTAAAATACAAAGTAAATTCAGCCATGGAGGCAGGATGAAAATGAAGTTTTTAACTGTCATATATTATTTTCAGTGATGGAAAGAATTACATATTCCAAGAAGGAGAAAAGCAACTCTCACTAGGAGTCCTCAGAAGATTTCAGAGAAAGTGACATGATCCTAGATCAAGTTCTTAATGTTAAATTATTGTTTTGATGGCATAGTTTTTATAACTCAGATATAAGCAAAATGATTCTTTACATGAAAACTATAATTTCTTGATATCAGATACTCAATTATTTTGGAGTAGTGCACATTTTTAGGAATCAAGGTTACTTTTTTCAGATACGTCATTCAAATTCACATTAGAAACAATGTGTAGTTTTATTTCAAAACGGCACAGAGATCACATATATACAATTCCTTTCTCCCAAGATTTCCCTGAAATAAATCTAAGAAATACAAAATGGAGACATAGGTGCAAAAGAAAAGAACAATTCTGGATTGCTAACAGATGAAAGCTTTAAACAGTTCTGGAAGCCAGGGGGTGGATGGGAGTGATCGGAAAAGTGAAGTGGAGAGACCTAGAAGGTCACAGTCATGAAAAAGGTGTGGGCTTAGGGTCTGCAGGTGTAATCATGGGTGGATAAAGCAGAAATCATGAGACATGGGCATGGCTGAAAACATGGGATTAACTGAGAAGATGAAACGTATTTTATATTAAGATAAAAACACCTTACTTATAGAAAAAAAAGGCAAAAAAGAGCCAATACAAAAAGTATGGCTTATGTATATGAGTCAAAAAAAAAGATACAATTTCAAGCAATTGATCAATAATAAGAACATAGAAGCCACCTGGCTTAAAGCTAAAAATTCTCTTTTGTATGACCCAAGAGTTGTGTCATTGATACTATAGAAAAAGATATCTAATTCTTATCACATTACCTGCCTAGCAGAAAATATTGGTAAGGTCAGAGCATTGGTAACATTGTTTATTAGCTTTCAAATTTTAGAGTTACCCTTGAACAAAGCTTCGAAGAATGGATTGTAGTTGTAGGACAAAATATTTCAGTTAGAAAATTGTAAACATGTAGAAGTGTAAGGGTAGTTGAGAGAAATTGATAACTGGAAATTGAGGGAAAAAAGATGTTAGAAAACTAGTAACTTCAGAGCAGGGAAATTGGGATCCTGATTCAAGTTAATGGACCAAAACATAAAAGTGGAAACATATTATGTATAGTTGTAAAATAACAGTAGAATATTCAAATTAGAAAACTTCTAAAGGTCGTATAGAAGAATGTGGATAGAAAGAAAAGAAAGCGGGATAGTGTATGTACATTACATTCTCATCTTCCCTAGTGAGATACATTAATTAGTGTCTAAAAAATATATTAGCATATTGTTTAGAGCAGTTACATCAACTGGCAGAAAAAAACTAATAAAAGAAAATAAAGCATTTGCCTCTGGGCTGGGAAGGTTAGTGTGCGAGAGTTTTGCTTTTCGTTTGAAGCACTATTTGATTTTTTACTGTGTGTGCAATATTTGATAAAAATTTAAAAAAATAAATTACAATATATTCATAGAGTCCTTATGGAAGAGGACTTGAATTGCTTAGGAAATACAAAATGTAGTGTTCCAACTGACAAAATAACCTCTTAAATCAGTGGCTCTCAAAGTGCTTGTTCCTGACAAACATTGATATTTACAAACCTCCTCCGTCCATGTGAGGAGTGGTTTAAGTGGTTACAGTTTATATTGTAGTTTATACTTATAAACCATCAATAGTCCAACAGCACTTTATTTTGGGTTTTTTAAAAATTTGTGCATATATTTCTATGTGGCAGACCCCAAAAGTGTTAAAAATACAAACAAAAGGTGACTGTACGTTCATGGTTAAGAGAGGTGCTTAGATATTGGGTTACCATCACCTAAAATTCAGGTCAAATTGAGCTTTAGGATTTCTGGGAGCGCCAGATACTCTCAGCTTTATCTTTCCTTGCTTTCCACAATTAAAAACCTCTTCTGGCCTATTGGCCTTCATTATAGTTGATTGAAGCTTCTACCTACTGTTTAACTTTCCAATAATTCCTGGTATTTAAGCCCTGAAGGATATCAGCGAGTGAAAAAGTGGACACAGTAGACAAAGATAAAGGAAGAAGTGAAACAATGGTTTGGCAACTCCTCTGGAGATTGAAAATAACCTACAATTTATTAAAAGCAAGTCAGCTGCTGAAGATATTTTATACATAGCCTGAGCATTTCTTTCAAGTTGTTTTGGTTTACTTTTCTCCATCAGTTCTTCTTTCTTTCTTTTTTTTTTTAATGTGCTTCGGTCTTGTGGTTTGCCAACCTCCAACAACCCACCTTCAGTCCAGTTTTCAGATTGAATTCAGAAGTTTGTTTAGCTACTACAAATGTTTGAAAGTCAGTGTGAGGTGTAGGAGGAACCCTGGATTTTAATAAACCTAGATTTAATCTTGAAACTGCCTTGATCACATATATATGTGACCATGGCAAGTCATTTATTCTGGCTATTTCTCAGTTTCAGTTTCTGTAAATAAGGAGGATAATACTACCTCTTATATGGGATTATTTGGCTAAAAAGTGTTTACTGGTGAAAAAGAAGACAATGGTCGCCTGGAAACATCTGGTGAAAACTTTATCTTCACAAGAATGTAATTCTATTACTAGGGTTTTGCCTAGAGATTCTTACTCATCCCCACGGAGCTTTTTAAACATTGAACTGTATTCTCCCTGTGTTGTAGCCCTGGCTCTGTATCTTTAACAAGCTCCCCAGGATTGCTGATACACAGCCAGGGTTGGGAATGATTGGCTTAAATATGTGGCGAGCATTTTAAGAACCAGATTATTAACTTTAGTTTTTAAATGTATGGTTTATTTTGAGAATTCACGTCAAGGCCCAGAAACACATTATGTCTCAGGTCACATTCTTCTGCAAAGTGGAACAATGTGGCTTCAGCCAAGAATTATATCTTGGGTCACCTCGTTCTCATTAAAATGATTGTCAGTTACCTAGAGAGGCTATTTTTACATATCTAATTACTTTCTTCAACAATACACTTTCATTGAGTACTTTCTATGGGTCAAAAAAAAAAAAAAAAAGAAAACAAAAAACCAACCCGTTCCCGTCGAGTCAATTCCGACTCATAATGACCCTATTGCACAGAGTAGAACTGCCCCATAAAGTTTCCAAGGAGCACCTAGTGGATTCGAACTCCTGACCTTTTGGTTAGCATGTGTAGCTCTTAAACACTACACCACCAGGGTTTCCTCTATGGGTCAGGCATCTGTTAATCAAAGATGAATAAATGTACTACCTCTTTTGCAATTTATGGAAAGGAGATCCACAGCACATGGCAGCATATGGTAAATGACACAATACTAGAATTTATAGGGTGTTTAGTAGACTTGGGGGAGAGCTATTTAGCCTAGCCTACTGAGGGACAGGAGAGGGATCTCTTGAAAAAATTGTATTTGGAGGGATAGATAGGAATTAATACATGTAATATATACATAGCAGTGATCTAGGAAAAGAAAAGAGCCTTAGCAAAGATAAGAAGACAATATAACACATTGGATTATGCAAGGAATTGTCAGTAGGTCTATATAGTGTTGTTGTTGTTAGGTGCTCTCAAGTCGATTTCGACTCATAGCAAACCCATGAAACGGAGTTGAGCGGTTTCATGTATTTTCTAGGCTATAATCTTTATGGCAGCAGGTCTCAAGGTCTTTCTCCCACAGAGCTAATGAGTGGCTTTGAACCACCAACCTTTTGGTTAGCAGCTAAATGCTTAACCGTTGCACCGCTAGGGCACCTTAGGTCTATATTATTGAACAAAATATCTGAGGCAAAGAAGAGTGGACAGTGAATCCAGAGATTCTACAACTTAACAACAGCAATGACAACAAAGACAACTCAGTCAAAAAATGGGTAAAGAGTATATTCAGATGGGCAGCAAACACATGAAAAGATGCTCAAAGTCTTTAGCCGTCAGAGAGATGCAAATCAAAACCATGATGAGATACCACTTTATTCCCACTTGGGTGACTAAGATTAAAAAAAAAAAAAATGAAAATAACAAATGTTGGCGAGGATGTGGGTAAATTAGAACTTTTATCCATTGTTAGTGAGAATGCAAAATGATACAGCTGTTGAGGAAGACAATGTGGCGGTTTCTCAAAAAGCTAAAAATAGAACTACCATATGACCCAGCAGTCACTCCTAGGTATATACACAAGGGACTTCAAAGCAGCGACATGAGCAGACATATGTACACTAATGTTCATTGCAGCACAATTCACAATAGCCAAAAGGTGGAAACAACCTAAACTGCCATCAGCGGATGAATGGATAAATAAAATTTGGAACATACATACAATGGAATAGTACTCAGCCACAAAGAGAAATGAAGTCCGGATATATGCTACAGCGTGGTTGAACCTTGGAAACATAATGCTGAGTGAAATAAGTCAGTCACAAAAGGACAAATATTGTATGATCTCACTTACATAAAATGACAAGAATAGGCAAATGTATAGACAACAAAGTTTAATAGTGGTTACAAGGTGCAGGGGGGGGGGCATTGGGAAGCAGTGAATTTTTGTTTATGGTGATGGAAAATTTGGCATCAATTAAGGGTAATGGTTGCAGAACATGATGAATGTAATCAGTATCAGTAAGATGTACACCTGAAAAAGTTAAACTGGTAAATGCTGTGTTATATATCTTTTTACACACACGAAAGCCAACTGTAGAGGCTCCTTTTGTACAGCCAAACCCTTGATGGAAGAAGACATAGGGGTAATATTTCAGGACATTGTTTTGGCAATGGCTTCTCAGATAAGACAGCAAAAGCATGAGCAACAACACCCAAAATAGACAAATTAGACTTCATCAAAATTAAAAACTTTTGTGCATCAAGGGACATTACCCAGAAGATTAAAAGACAACTTACAGAATGGGAAAAAATATTTGGAAAGCAACTATCAGACAAAGGTTTAATATCCAGAATATGTAAAGAAGTCTTACCACTCAACAATGAAAAGATAACCCAATTAAGAAATGGGCAAAGGACTCCATTAGATATTTCTGCAAAGAACATATGCAAATAACCAGTAAGCACACGAAAAGATACTCCACGTTAGTCATTAGGGAAATGCAAATCAAAACCACAATGAGATACTACTTCACTTCCACCGTTGTTGTTAGGTGCCTTCCAGCCCTTCCCATTCATAGTAACTCTGTATACAACAGAACAAAACACTGCGTGGTATCCTCACAATCATTGCTATGTTTGAGCCCATTGTTGTGGCCACTGTGTCAGTCCATGTCCTTGAGGGTCTTCCTCTTTTTCACTGACCCTCTGCTTTACCAAGCATGATATCTTTCTCCAGGGACTGGTCCCTCCTGATAACATGTCCAAAGTACCTGAGAAAAAGTCTCGCCATCCTCGCTTCTAAGGAGCATTCTGGCTATACTTGCCCCAAGATAGATTTGTTCATTCTCCTGGCAGTCTGTGGTATATTCAGTATTTTTTAGCGACACCCTCACTTGGATGGCTATTATCAAAATAGGGAAGATAACAAAAGAGGATATCGAGAAACTGGAACACTGGTCCCTTGCTGATGATAATGTAAAATGGTACATCCGCTGTTGGAAAGAGTTTGATTATTCCTCAAAAAGTTAAACAGAGACTTACCATATGGCCTAGTCATTCCATTCCTAGCTATATACTCAAAAGACTTGAAAGCAAGGACTCAGATACTTGCACACCAGTGTTCATAGTGGCATTGCTAATAATTGCCAAAAGATGGAAACAACCCAATTGTCCATCAAGAGATGAATGGGTAAACAAAATGTGGTATATACATACAATGGAATATTGTTCAGCCAGAAAGAGAAATAAAGTTCTGATACATGTTATGACATGCATGATCCTTGAAAACATTGTTAGGTGAGATAAGCCAGATACAAAAAGACAAATACTGCGTGATCCCACTTATATGAAGCATCTAGAATAGGCAAATGCAGAGAGACAAGAGTAGATTAGTGGTTTCTAGGAACCGGGGGGAGGGAGAGTAGCCTTGGTGGCGCAGTGGTTAAGCGTTCAGCCACTAACTGAAAGGTTGGCGGTGTAAACCCACCAGGCTGCTCTGTGGGAGAAAAATGTGGCAGTCTGCTTCTGTAAAGATTATAGCCGTGGAAACCCTATGGGGCAGTCTTGTAGGGTCACTATGAGTCAGAATCGATTAGATGGCAATAGATGTGTTTTTTGTGTTTGTTGTTTTTTTTGGCGAGGGAGGGAGAAATGGTGAGTAAAAGAAAAACAAATTATTGTTTAAAAAAAAATGAGAAGTCCACTAACCTAGGACTTCCTCATTTTAAGTTTCTCAAGCCAGGACATTAAAAACCAACAACAACAAAATACTCTCCATATCTCCATCTAATAAAAACATGATTTTGTAAAAAACACAGTTTACAACAGAAAGGTAGGGAGGATATAATTTCAGAATAAGAGAAAATTCTTCAGATTTAAGCAGCTGTAATTTATTCACAGAAGTATATTGTCCTTACTTTTCTTTTGATCTCCAAGTAGAGCACATTTCAATATAATGACCTGCCGGGGAACCAAATAAGTTTGTGAACCTCTGGTACAGCTGGAGCTAGAATGGATTTCTGGAATCATTCTCCTGCTAAATCAATGCTGCCAGGTCATCTGGGGCGTTCTATGTAAATGCAGTCCCAATTCTGGGGTTGTTGAGTTTAATCACTTTAGACCTTATTCAGAGGCCAGGCCTGAAGACCACTGAGAAAACTGATCTCTATTTGTATTGGCAGTCACCGTAGGTGTTCATTGCCTTTGAAAGAGAATTTGCTGTTTTAAGTCTACCAGAAAATGAATTCTTATCAAAGCATTTGAGTCAAATTAAGTCCTTGTAAATGCTGATGACAAGGTTTCTAAAGTGTCAGAATTGAACACCAGAATCTTCACCGCAGAGTAACATTAGGGCATTTGGTCAACATTCTTTTTAAAGAAACTTTATATTCTGTCAACTAGAAAAATTCTCAAAAAAGGCCATCAATTGAATAAAATAAACCTCTTGCCTTCCTTTTTTCTCAGAGCCTAGATTTCTCATTTATAAAATGAGTAGTTTCAGTAAAGTTTAAATACATTTTGAGTGCTTGCTGAGCAGCAGAGACAGGAATGGGAACCACAGGGCATATGAACATGCATGAAACATATTCCCTACCCACTGGAAATAGCACAAATAGATGATTTCCTGAGTTGTGCCAGGGTTAAACTTCCATGACTGAGAAATTGTGTTGGTAACAATTCCATATTTCTATTTAAAAATCTCAAGAGTACAGGCATCTGTGGGCATTCTGTGACAGGGCCTCAATATATGTTGGTTAAGAGCAATTTGCCTGGGTACATAAATGATTCTGAGAACAATAATGTCTGAAAAAC
Organism: Trichechus manatus latirostris; assembly: GCF_000243295.1. Lineage (NCBI taxonomy): Eukaryota > Metazoa > Chordata > Mammalia > Sirenia > Trichechidae > Trichechus > Trichechus manatus. The sequence goes on along the minus strand of NW_004444072.1, from coordinate 7,416,181 downwards.
TCTCCTCAAGCTCATTCATCCTTTACTTTGAACTTTGTGTGTTTCACTTTATTAACCTTCCCATAGAACATTAGGGAACATAGCCATGGAAGAAAGTCACTGGCAAGGAAATGTTTCTTATATTTGGACATGTCCTGAGTACTTGGAAAGCATCCAGATAGCTTTGCGCATTTAACTTGAAGCTTTGGTTTTCTGAACACAATCAGCCCCTCTTTGGCACTGGAATCAAGGGAAAACTATGGGTTTAGCTTTTGTCAGGAAGATGCCTGGTGGAAAAATGGTCTTATGTTTGCACATAAATGGTAGATAAGAGAACTTAACAACAATTGCCCATTGCTTAGATGGAAATAGATTGCATGCATATTGTGCCTGGTGGTTTGCAGCTGTCGCTTCTGCTCCCAGGGCCTATGCTGTATGTCAGACTGTATCCCGGAGTCATCCTCCCATGTGCCCTTGTTGCTAATAAGCTCTTTAACCTCCATTCCTAAGGTTTTCTTATGAATTCAGGTTTCATTCTATGGCTAATCTTATGTTTTTAATTTTGGCTTCATTTTTGTTCAATATATATAGCAACTCAACAAACAGGTGTTAAGTCCTTGATAAGTGTGAGCCACTCTGCTAATTCGTCTACAATGAACAGTGAGATCCAGCCCTTCCTTGGCTTCAGTGTCTGTTGGAAGAGGGAAACAAGTCAAGAATCATTTTCAGAATAATAGTATGATGGACTGTTGTGCAAAATGAGTGCCTAGCCCAGCTGAAGGAGGTCAGGAAGGAGTTCTGGAAGAGGAGATGCCAGATTTGATTCCTGAGCGGTGGACAGGTATTAGCCATTGGATTAGCAAGTTTGGGGCAAAGAGTTTTTAAGACAGAGGAAGAGGAAGTGCAAAGGCTTAAAGGTAAAAGAGACCTTGGTGCATTGAAAAATTGTGCCCTTAATGTTATTTATTTGACTTACATGCAGTATATTTCCTACTTAAATTTATCAAGTCCCCAAATTTGGCCTTGACCTCGTTAATGAGATTGATGGAAATAAGCCTGCCTCTAGCTGAATCAGTTTATTTGTTGAATGAAGTCATGCATGTCCTTTGCTGTTTGGAAAAAGCAAAGAAACTGTGATACTCGTGTGTGCCTCCATTAAACATCCCTTCACCCCACTCAGAGCCATGTCTTGGGTAATTGGTGTGCTTGTTAAACTCCCTGTCATTTGAAATTCCACAGAAAAAAGAGTGAAGGTAACATCTCCCAAATTATTTTGACTCATGTATGACATACAAAATGACTGACACATGAATTTTTATTTTTAGATTTTTTTAAATCAAAACTAAAATGCAATAAATATTATAATAAAAACCCATAATCATATGATACCCAGAACTGTCTAACTATTAATATTTTGCCCTTTTTGCTTCCAGTTCTATACTTTAAAGGAAGTGAAAGATCATGGATGTAGCTATAGTCCTCTTTACCCACTTTCCTTGACCTGTCCTTAGATGACCAAGAGGCAACCACTGTTAGGAGTTTCGTATGTATCCTTCCTTCCATTCCAGTTTTCATACTTTTATACACAAATATATGCATCTCTACAAATAATGTATAGGATTGTTTTGTATGTGTGATTGTTGTTAACTTTTTATTACAGAGTATTTAAAACATACGTAAAAGTAGAAAAAAAGGATATAATGAAAACCCACATAACTGTCACCTAGCTTTAGCAATTGTCAACTCAGGACCAATCTTTTTTCATCTATTTCCCCATTCATTTACCCTCTCTACCCCTGTATTATTTTGAAGCATATCCCAGACATAATATCATTTTCTTGGTATGTATTTCACTATGTATTTCTAAACAATAGTGACTTTTTTAAAATACATAATCACACTACGATTATCACACCTACAAAGAAAAAATAATTCCTTATTATTATAAAAAATTTTGATTTTATTTTCCCCAGTTATCTCTTAATATTTATTATATGGTTTGTTTTTTAGAATCAGGATCCATGTAAGGCCCATCCTTTGAAATTGTTTACTATATCTATTAAGTATTTTTAAATCTATAGTTCCTCCCGTAATTATTATTTTCTAGCTATTTGTATGTTGAATAAACTATGTCATTTGTTCTCTTGTTCCTAAACAGTTTGGAATTTGCTGATTTTATCTGTGTAGGGTCTTTTAACTTGTTCTTCTGGCTGTACATTTCCTGCAAACAGGTAATTACCTACAGAGGCTTGATCAGATTCAAGCTGGATATTTTTGGCAAGACTTCTTCATAAATGGTGTTGTACTTCTTCAGGTGATACCTGGTGTCTGGTTATCTCTTTTTGCTTATCAGCAGTAATTGATGGCCATTGCCGAGACCCATTATTTCATTGTTATTGTAAGCTAACCTGAAGTCAGCCCCAACTCATGGCAACCTCATGCACATTGGAGCAAAATACTGCCCAGTTCTATGTCATTCCCCATGGCTGGTTGTGAATCAGACCATTGTGATTGAAAAGGTTTTCATTGGCTTATTTTTTAGAATAGATCACCAGGCCTTTCTTCCTGGTCCTTCTTAGTCTGGAAGCTCTTCTGAAGCCTGCTCAGTATCATAGCAATACACAAGCCTCCACTGAAAAATGAGTGATGGCTGTTCATGAGGTGTATTAGGAGTTGTAAAATGTTGCTATTCTAATTTTATCCTTTCTACTTTATTGACTGTGTATGTGTGATTTTTCAGTGTCTGACATCATATTATAGATATTCTTTTGCATTTTGCTTTTGCTTATATGTCCCTGCTAATAAATATCGAATGAATTTGTTGTAACTTCTATATGGTATTCCATCATATAACTCTTTGATGATTTATTTGTCATTCCTCCTATTGTTGGCCACTTAGGTTGTTCCTGAATTTTTGCTAATAGAAACACAGTGGACTTCCTTGTAATTATCTCATGGTGCATATGAACCACAATTTCTCTAGAAATTGAATGTTTAGGTCATATGTTAGATTCATTTTCGACTTTAGTAAAGTGCTGCCAATTTCTTCTCTACTTTTCCCAAATCCTTCTTGGTACCTAATATTGACAGGTTTATTTTTGCCAACATGCTGTGTAAAAACTATTTCATTGTTATTTTAAATCATATTTTCCCAGTAATCAACGTATTTTATATTTTTATTGACTGTCCAAATATTCTCCTATATGAAATGCCTTTTAGCATGCTTTAACCATCTTGACACTGGTATTTTATTTTTTACACAGTGGCTTCTAGTGCTCCTAGACATATCTGGAGTACATAATTTTGGTTAATTTAGATGTTGCAGAAACTTTCTTCTTTTTTTTTTTTTTTTAAAACATTTACTTTTTTCTTTTACTGATGAAAGGAAGGGTAGTACAGTGGTTAATAGTACAGAGGATGTCAGACTGTCTGGGTTCAAATCCCAGCTGTAGAAGTGCCTAGCTGTGAATCCCTGATCCAGTAACTTCATATCTTTGTGCCCCAACATTCTCATAAGTAAAATGGGAGTATGCCATCTCTAGGGATATAGTGAAGACCTAATGATATATAACATATAAGCCCTTATGAATGGTGCCTTGAAAACCAGAAAAACTACCAATGATAATATATATACATACAATAAGGGTGTGATAGTTTTGACCTGTTGTTGTCGAGTCGATTCTGACTCATAGCTACAGACCAAGCTTCTTAGTTAATAGGGAGAAACACAAGCTATATGGCTTTCTTTTGTCAAAGAGAAAACTGGAGCTTCTGTTAAAATTAAAGCAAAGAGTTTTATTGAAGGAATAAAGCAATCTGGACTCAAGCTGTAAGTGCTTACTTAAAGTTAGCTATTATTGTTTTCTTCAAATATATTTTAGGTTTGATGTAATTGAGTTTATTTATGTTTTTCTTTATGATTTTGGTCAAATGTACCCTCTGAGGCATCTTTCTTTTCTTTCTAAAATTTCTGCTGCTAGGAAGAGATGGTGATGTTTACCAATATTGCTATAAAATAATAATAGCAGAAACAGCAACACTTACTGAGCGCTTTCTATGTTCTATACACAGTGCTGGGCACCATATACACTTTACATAATCCATTACTTACAACAACCCATCAGTGATCATTATTACAGTATTTTAGAGGTAGGGAAGTGGAAGCTTAGAAAAGTTAAAATAGAATAGCTAATATGTAAAAGTAGCAAGATTTTAGACTACATCTTAACCGTTTGTTACTTCCTACATTTGAGAGAATGAGAGGGGCTGGGGCCTAGAACTAGGAGATGGTGAGTTGGGTTTTAGTCCATTTTCTGCTACCAGGATCTCACCTCTCTGGGTCTTAGTGGGCTTGTCAGTAGAATGAGAGTGCCAAATATGATCACTGAGAGTCTTTCCAGCTCTAAAATGCTATGGTTCTTCATGTAAAGATTATCTGTACAGTGCTATTTAAAATTTTGACAACTTAATATCCAGCAGCAGAAAAAATGGTTAAGTAAATTATGGTGCAATCATTTAATGAAATAATACGCCACCATATAATTGGTAAATATGAAAACTGAAGTTAAATGAAAGTGTTCTTTTCATATGTTGTGAAGTGAAGAGGAAAGAGAATATTCCATCTACATGGTGCTTAACTATATAAAATTACGGATTTAAAGGTACAAAGATGAATAACCAGTTTCAAGAGCTATTTGGCGGTATCTGTTAAAGCTTCACCAGTGCACATCCTACAGCCTAGGAATTCGATCCCTAGATGTAGACCTCACAGAAATGACTGCTATGTCCAACAAAACACATGCTCAGAAATGCTTATAGTAGACTCAAACTGAAAATAACCAAAATCTCCATCAACGGTTGAATTGGCAAACAGCTGCATTGTTGTGTGCTGTTGATACCAACTCATAGTGACCCCATGTGACAGAGTAGAACTGTGCTATAAGGTTTTCTTGGCTGTAATCTTTATGGAAGCAGATGAGCAGGTCTGTCTCCCGAAGAGCTGCTGAGTGGATTCAAACCACCGACATTTTGGTAAGCAACCAACCTGCTTAGCTGTTTTGCCACCAGGGATCCTTAATAATTGCAGTAGTGTTACCCAAAGCAGGTCCTGCTCAGTACAGCTTCTCATCAATAAAGACACACTGAGGTGAGGAGGGAGGAAGAGCATTTATTGCAAACATGCAGGCAAGGAGCAAGGAGGTGTATACCTCAAATCAAGCTCCCCAAACAAAAGGAGGGAGAACCTTTTAATACCTTCTCTCACAAGGAAGTACATATAGACATCACGGACTACGTAGCTTTTCATGGCATGCAGATGCAGTAGGACAGATTGCATTTTTCTTTGGCATGTGGGCTAGTAAAATCGGTGTGATGGGCTTGAGCCACACCCACTTCTTTAAGGACAATGGACAGGAGGTGCAGGTTCTGCTTGGTCTGAGCAGCTCCCAGCGGATCCACACCCATCTCCATCACCTAAGGTTTTGTTTGCTAATGGACAGGAGGAGCAGGTAAACAGCTCCTGGCCACGTTGGCTACCAGTATGGTCACACAATGGAATACTATACAATAATGAAAAATAAACAAAATACTCACAGATCCAGTGTTGAATGAAAGAAGCAGACATGCACAAAAAATACATAGTGTATAATTATGTTTTTGTAAACTGTGAAAGCAGGCAAAAATGATCCATGGTGATAGATCTCATAATAGTGGTTACCATTAGAGTGTATAGGGTCACTATGAGTCAGAATTGACCCGACGGCTGTGCGTTTCTTTCAGTGAGTATTGAAGGGTATTGACAAAGCAGAAACAGGAGGGAGGCCTCTAGAAGTACAGAGTATGTTCTATTTCTTTATCAGGATGTTGGTAACAAAAAACCCTGATAAATGAGACACTTAAGATATATACAGTTTTTTGTGTCTAAGTTATATGTTCATTACCAAAGCTAAAGAAAAAAGACAAAATTGCACAATTTTCAAATGGACAATTTGTTGTGGGAATAGGATTATTAGGATTTTTTTTCCCTCTAATATGCGACTATAAGTAATACAAACACAAATTTTCGTAATTCTAAGTTGATATAATACATCTGATTTCTACTCGGTGTCACTTAATACTACAAAGACAAATTCCCTGGGAGATGTGTATCACAAAGCTTTCATATGGCCCCTGAGACAGGCAGTGAGGCAGGCTGGGAGGTTTGTAGGTGTTAGCTGGCTCTGCCACTCCTAGTTGTGCACAGAGCAATAAGAGCTCCTCAGTAAGTTGTGGGAATAGACATAATGCGTATAAACATCAAATACGCAGTCAGTATCCATAAAGTGTAACCTTCAAGTTACTGTTACTGGCCATTGTTATGTAGAAATACCAGTTGGAAGAGCCAGCCTTTGTATTTCTGGACTTCTAAACTTTCTGGCATTTAAGTTCCTATTCTTTGATTTAAAAGCCACAATAATGATAGGAAAAAAAAAAAAAAAACCAAAACCAAACCAGTTGCCATTGAGTCGATTCCAGTTCATAGTGACCTATAGGACAGAATCTTTACAGAAGCAGACTGCTGCATCTTTCTCCTGCAGAGCAGTTGGTTTGTTTGACCCTTAGGTTAGCAGCTGACCACTTTAACCACTGCACCACCAGGGCTCCTTAATGATAGGATGATAGGAACAGAGCAGGAAATGTAGACTCAGGGTTAAGCCCCATCCTCTCAGAAAACAAATCAGGCCTCCCAGAGAAGGGAATCTTGAGTTGTGGCTGCTGTGCCTGAGGCATCTCCCCTGTATACTCGTTTACAAATCAATTTAGCAGAATGCCCAGAGGGAGGTGAGGGAAAACCTCAGCCTTAGATAGAAATGCAAAGATCCTTAACCTGAAATGAAGAAAAACATATTCATTTGGCTTTAAATAAGGCCATAGGCTGAGTTTGAAATTGAATTTTAGCCTAGAGTTTGGGTGAGCATATCAATAAGTAGTGTATCATTCTTCACTTTTGTTTGACTTGAGGAGGAAGGGTTGGATAACGGCTTTAGAAAATTTTAGCTTTCAAAATATCCCAATTTAGAAATTAGAAAATATGTCTAAAAATATAATGTAGAGTTTACCATTTCTTTTAGATTTTAATTCAGTGCTACATGGGTAAGTAAAATGTACCTGAAGTTTTATGCATTTGATTTCTGTGTATTACATTTTTAGTATAGTGTCTTTACTATTGTACTGAAGGCTTTATACCTTATTCGTATTTTTATAATAATTTTCTTTTCCCAGATGATTGTTTCCTAAGCTGTGTCAAAGAAAAAATAATAACAGACATCTTACTTTGATTTCAAGGGCTTTTTCTTACTCAAAAGCAAAACAAAAAAACAAAACCAATTACCTTCAAGTCCGTACCTACTTCTAGCAACTGTGCCACCAGGACTTCTTTTTTCTTACCCAAGAAACCAAACGTTAACAGTAAAAGCCTGACTCCCAAAACTATAAAAGTATTAACTTGTTTTTTTTTTCTGGCTTTGATGAGTATTAATAACAAGAAAACTGAGGCCCAGTTTAACACAATGATTAAATCTTTGGAAACCCCTTTGTGACAAAGACAATTGTTAAGGATAAAGTAGCTTGGAGTCTATGTAATACGAAAAATGTAACTTTAGGTAATTTCCCTTGCTTCCTGAGAGATGAGGTACATTTTATCATTTTAAAGCTTCCAGACTACATTTAAAGACTTGTGCAAATGAATGGGGAAGGGGTAGCCAGGCCAGACACCACCCATAACCAGATATCAGTTGATCTGGGCGGGGGGGAGTGTTTCAATCAATCACATTAAAATTACTTAATGATTGATTTTCTATTTTCCCTCCACTTTATATGTTTCATTGTTACTAGTCTACATCTAACCATTTTTTTGTTTGTTTTAGTCTTTTAGAATCGGAATAGTTTCTCTATATGCATGTGGAATAACGGCTCAGAATAAACCTTATGTTTGTTTCTTTTAGTTTTGATTATTTTTTAACAACTATGTAACATCAAACGATGGTGTTAAACAAATAAATAAAGCAACAAGAAACGGTTAAATTATTTTAGAAATCATTTATTTGAAACTTGTATTTTTTACTGTAGGACATCTCAAAGAATTTAGTATTTTAATTTGTGCTGTGAACTTCCAGGCTACAATAACTAGGTTTCCTACAATTTATTTGATCAAAGAATTCCCTTTTTATCTTGCCTATCACATGTATTGGCATATCTTGAGACAGATTTTGTAGAAAAACTCCCAATGATAATATATATACACACAATAAGGTATGATTGTTTTTACAGACCTAGCCTATTATTTCATGGGGAGAAACACAACCTATATGGTTTTCTTTTGTAAAAGAGCAAACTGGAGCTTCTGTTGAAATTAAAGCAAAGAGTTTTATTGAAGGAATAATGTAATCTAGATTGGGCAGCACTCCATGAGGATTCATAAAAGCTCACTGGCAAAAGGAATTTTCACAGAGTTGAAGTACAGAAAATCTGGAAAAAATTCTGATTGGCGACATTTACAAAGGAAAAAATTATTATTGGTTGGTATTTACAAAATCATGCTTTAACAGATATCAGACGATTCCAAGATCCTGTAAGCATTGTTTTGTTAATTGTTACCCAAATAAGGTCTGTGCCCTGGAGTAATCAAGCCAATGAAACACTCTGCAAGTCAGAAAGAGTGAGAAAGTTTTAATTGAGGTAGTGTACACCACCGGGGACCCAACAGCAATGCAGGCTGTCATTACGGAGTCCCAAAAGGCATTTTTACATTAGAGCTTATATACGATTTTTACAAAGGTTAGAAGTGTTATTATTCATTTCAAGATAATTACAAGAGACTATTATACTAGAGAGATAAGGAACTGGACATTTCCTTAACACGCTAAAGATAGACATCTCCAACATCTGGGCTCTAATCTTCCTGTGGGGGATCCTAAGTAAAAAAACGAAGTCATTAACACAGGTATGCGCAAAACAAAGCCATTAACAAAGATGTGAAAAGGGAGAAGGCAAAGAAAAAAGAAATTTACAGGCTTATCATGTGTGAGCCATGTCAGGCTCTCATTTGCCCATTTTGAAGAGGAGAAAACATGCTGAATAGGGTCACATTAATCATAAAGGTTGAATCAGTTAAAATCTTGTTAATCTATGGATATTTCGGGGGGCTAGCCTGAGTGAATATCCTTTCTGGAAGCATGAGAGGAAGTGGGAGGAGGGGAGCCCGCAAGCTTCCTGAGGTATGCTGGCTAGTTGACTTTTGAATGTCAGCTTAGAATAAGCAGTAAACAGCAAAAATGGAGTCCAGCCTGCAATTTTGGCAGAGCCTCTTGTGATGCCAAGCACCTAGATTTTTTAAAAGCTCTTTCACAACCCCCCCACCCCAATCAAGAATTTCTGTAGAAATTCACTGATTATTATTATAAAAGTGAGTTTTTCTGCATGGACTAACTCTTCACCTTGCTCTGTGTGGAGCCTCATCTTCAGGGTGAGCAGATCTCATGTCACCCATAAGACAACTTGTCTTCCTCAATGACCTTTTTAGTTATAGCTGGCATGTTTATTAGATAACCTTCTATTCTAGACAGGCTTTTAAGACCCCAGACACATAGCTGGGCTGTTATTGTTGTTATGTTGTTGTACAATGCCTTTGAGTCAGTTCCGACTTATAGTGAGCCTGTGTACAACAGAATGAAACACTGCCTGGTCCTGCACCATCCTCACAATCGTTGTTATGCTTGACCCCATTGTTGCAGCCACTATGTCAGTCCACCTTGTTGTGGGTCTTCCTCTTCTTTGCTGGGCCTCTACTTTACCAAGCATGATGTTCTTCTCCAGGGACTGATCCCTCCTAATAACATGTCCAAAGTATGTGAGACATAGTGTCGCCATCCTTGCTTCTAAGGAGCATTCTGGTTGTACTTTTTCCAAGACAGATTTGTTCATTCTTCTGGCAGTCCATGGTATATTCAATATTCTTCGCCAACACCACAAATTACGCTGTAGTCATTTAATGAAATTATGGTACATTTTGAGTGCTTGCTGAGTGGCAGAGAAAGTAATGAGAACCACAGGGCATATGAACATGCATGAAACATAGTCCCTACCCACTGGAAATAGCACAAATAGATGATTTCCAGAGTTGTGCCGGAGTTAAACTCCCATGACCGAGAAACTGTGTTGGTAATGGTTCCGTATTTCTATTTAAAAATCTCAGAGTGCCGGTATCAGTGGGCATTCTGTGACAGGGCCACAGTATATTGGTTAAAAGCAGTTTACTTGTCTTTCCTTCTCCGAGTAGAGCACATTTCAATATAATGACCTGCCCAGGAACCAAATAAGTTTGTGAACTTCTGACACAGCTGGAACTAGAATGGATTTCTGGAATCATTCTCCTTCTAAATCATTGCTGCCAGGTCATCTGGGGCATTCTATGTAAATGCAGTCCCAACTTGGTCTTCCTGATTCATCATCCTACTTTCGAGTGCATATAAAGTGATTGAAAACACCATGGCTTGGGCCAGGCACACCTTAATCATCAAGGTGACATCTTTGCATTTCAACACTTTAAAGAGGTCTTTTGCAGCAGATTTGCCCACTGTAATGAGTCTTTTGATTTCTTGACTGCTGCTTCCATGGGCGTTGATTGTGGATCCAAGTAAAATAAAATCCTTGACAACTTACCTTTTCTCCATTTATCGTGATGTTGCTTATTGGTTCAGTTGTGAGGATTTTTGTTTTCTTTATATTGAGGTATAATCCATACTGAAGGCTGTGGTCTTTGATCTTCATCAGTAAGTGCTTCAAGTCCTCTTCACTTTCAGCAAGCAAGGTTATGTCATCTACATATCGTAGGTTATTAAAGAGTCTTTCTCCAATCCTGATGCCTCGTTCTTCTTCATATAGTCCAGCTTCTCGGATTATTTGCTCAGCATACAGATTGAATAAGTATGGTGAAAGGATACAACACTGATGCACACCTTTCCTGACTTTAAACCACAGTATCCCCTTGTTCTGTTTGAACGACTGCCTCTTGATCTATGTACAGGTTCCTCATGAGCACAATTAAGTGTTATAGAATTCCCATTGTTTATAATGTTATCCATAATTTGTTATGATCCACACAGTCGAATGCGTTTGCATAGTCAATAAAGCACAGGTAAACATCTTTCTGGTATTCTCTGCTTTCAGCCATGATCCATCTGACATCAGCAGTGATATCCCTGGTTCCAAGTCCTCTTCTGAATCTGGCTTGAATTTCTGGCAGTTCCCTGTTAATATACTGCTGCAGTCGCTTTTGAGTGATCTTCAGCAAAATTTTACTTGTGTGTGATATTAATGATGTTGTTCAGTAATTTCCACATTTGGTTGGCTCACCTTTCTTGGGAATAGGCATAAATACAGATCTTTTCTAGTCGGTTGGCCGGGTAGCTCTCTTCCATTGAACAACAGCAATGGTTTTATAAAAACTTTATAGTCATTTTTTTCGTTTCCTTAGTCTTATGTAGTTTTATTTTGTTTCCATACAATTGTGAATCAACAGCAGTCTGTTATTTTCTGTATAGGAGTTTTGGAAGTCTCAGTTTAGTCCAATAGCATCCACATTTGAAATATTATAATCCTCTTCATAAATCTGATGTAGGTCATTTTTGTTGAAATGTTTTAGTTAAGAAAAGTAACATTTATCTGCAGATGACAAACGTAAATTGGTTATGGTTAACTTATAATAATCTTTAAAGTAAAAATTTCATAGGAATAAATTATAAAAGTAATACAAAGCCAAATAAAATCAATTCAAAAACAAAAAAGAACTTTAGATGGAAGTATCTCCAGACATAATCATAATGATCAGCCTTACTTTTAAAGAGCTTTAGATATGATATACAATAATCTTAGGATATAATAGTAAATAATCATGAGGTACCAAGAATAAACTAGGATTATCAAGTTTCTAAACATCTGAATAGTAAAAAACAAAACAAAACAAAAAAACTTTATGGGTAAATGATGTGAATTCTCCAGTTAAACCGTTGGCTTTAATGATGCTAGATTTAAAAGAAATAAAGTTGCAACTAAGTTAGCAGAAAATAATAATAATAAAATTATGATATAGCATCATCGACATATAAATTTTAACCCAAAGAAATATCAGGCACTTCTCCTGATTTGACAACATGTTTCATCATTTCATATAACTTAACACATAAAACCCTTATATTTTCATGTTTCTCTTTACAAGGTCGGAACAAATCTTCTATGTCTTTCCATGAAGTTACAGAATTGTTAGGAGTTATCATAGGTCACTGAGATGGATATCTCAGAATGTTGTGCTGGCCCGGACCTAGATAACGCTGAGTACTTAAATCTTCATATATGTAGCAGATACTGGCTGATAATGTAAACTAAGTCTTACCTGTGTCCCAGGAAACAGCTTCACTTGCCTGCTGCCCATTTCACTTAGAAAGTGATGTTCTCCTCACCTTCATCCTTTTAGATAACACAGGAGGATTAGAATGGAACAGACAATGAAAAGGCTCACAAAAAAGTTTGCTATTTTACATACTGTTGAGCTCTGTATCCATCAGAGAGGTTGTGTGGTTGCCTTCTCATTGAAAGGCTGGCATTTCTCTTAGGAATCTGGGGTGAACGTACTGTGCCTTTACCAACTCAGAAGAATGAGTAACAGGAAAAACCAGCAGGCACAGGTAGATAAGCAAGAACTGTTTAGCAAACAGTGTGAAAATGCCGAGATACTCTATGTATGTGTATAAAGTTGAAAAACCAAAATTATAAGATAAGCAAGGTGGCTTTACATAAGTTACTGCTTGATAGAAACTTAATTTGTAATTACTGTTAAAAAAATGTTCAAGAGACTTTAAAAATTCAAGAAACTTCTAATACATATATATATTATACACATAAATATTCAGCTTAACTGACTTAAGAGGGAAAGTTGTATTTAGATGCTGCATTTTTAAAACCTAGGGTAAGTAACATTTCACAAATGAGTTTGTTCTCAGGATACAATTTGATAAATATTTTAGGCTACATTAAGAAATAAGGTTCATTTTCTCTGAATTTGACCAAAACATGCTGGCTGGTAAGTAGCAGCTGGCATGTAGAACAAATGATGCTATAAGAACACCTGGCTTTCCTTGTTTAACCAAAATCTTTATCAATAGAGATGGCTCATCAACAATCAAATATAAGATACGAAATCTTCCGAAAGCATGTTACCTGTTAAAATGCAGTAGTGAAATAATGTATCCTAGAGAAAATAAAGCAAATTAATTGTCAAACTAATATAAACTAAGAGCACACTCATGTACAAATTTTTGCTAAAATCATGAATCCAATCCTGTTTCTCAATTCAAGAGGTGTTATAGTCTCAAAACTGTAATTGACCTAAAAAAATTAGTGCACCATGTTGTTTGAGCAGGGAAGAGGTAGATAAAAAGCCTGAGAACTTCAAAAGAAACTGAAAATCATGGCTCTAAACCATCAAAAACTTGTTTACTATTGCAAAACATATAAAAAGGCTAATGTGTTTTAATTTTAAATATCTTTTAACATTTGCAGTCAATATGTGAATTCATGCCAAGTGAGCCTTTAGATGTCATATTTTGAGTTGTAACTACTCTTGCTGTCATTGGTCACTCATTTCAATGGGCTTTCTGCCCAGAACCTGGCCATTGATTTAGGTATGTGTTTCTCTGTTCACTGTGTGAAATCCTTCCTGTTCCAAAGATAACAAAACAATTCAGTTATAGAGAAACAATTCAGTTAGGAATAATTCAGTTATAAAGAAATAATTCTACAGATACAAGATGTAAACAGTTAACATATACTTGCCAGGAGCAGTACCATTCTTCACTACTTAACATCTACATTGCATCTTGTATTTAAAATCAGGTATAAAAAATGAAAGACAGACTGAATAACCACCATTTATGCCTACTGTGCTCAATGTGAAAAAGCAGTCCATAGAAAATAATATTGTGTATATGCCTGTGTGCTACTTTCATGGGGTGGGCTGGGAGGATAGTACAGTAGTGGTAAAGGCCTGGCATCTTTAAAAGACACACTGTGAGTTATTCTACTGTTTAGATGATGAGGACTTTGCCAGAATTTAAATTGGTAGGAGAGTCTACCAATTGTTATAACTAAATTAGGATTACCAGAAAAAGAAAAAAAAAAAAAATGCTGTCGAGTCAATTCGGACTGATAGCAACCCTATAGGACAGAGTAGAACTACCTCGTAGCATTTCCAAGGAGTGCCTGATGGATTTGAACTGCCAACCTGTTCGTTAGCAGCTGAGCTCTTAATATTGGTGTTTTCTTAACATGTTCATCATTTACAGTAGTTATTCCTGAATATAATTAGCTGCAGGTTATTTTCTCTCACTTCTTTGGGGTTATTTCATTGATAAGCACATAACCCTGAAGGAAGTATCATGAACAAAACATCTGAAATAAATTCTAATAAAAAATATAAAAATCTAATTGTAACAGAATACTATGAAAAATTGTACTCTGACAAATTAGAAAACCTAGAGGAAATGGACAAATTTCTAGAAACTCACTGTCTACCTAAATTAACACAAAATTAGAACAACTAAATGAACCCATAACAAAAGAAGAGATTGAAAAGGTTATTAAAAAACTGCCAATAAAAAAAAGCCCTGGCCCGGATGGCTTCACTGGAGAATTCTACCAAACTTTCAGAGAAGAGATAACACCACTTCTACTAGAGGTATTTCAGAGCATAGAAACGGATGGAATACTCCCAAACTCATTCTCTGAAGCCAGCATAACCCTGATACCAAAACCAGGAAAAGACACCACAAAACTAGAAAATTACAGACCGATACCCCTCATGAACATTGACACAAAAATCCTCAACAACATTTTAGGCAATAGAATTCAGCAATATAGCAAAAAAATAATTCACCATGACCAAGTGGGATTTATACCAGGCATGCAGGGATGGTTCAACATTAGAAAAAGAATCCACATAATCCATCACATAAATAAAACAAAAGACAAGAACCACATGATCTTATCAATCCATGCAGAAAAAGCATTCAACAAAGCCCAACCACCCATTCACGATAAAAACTCTCAAAAAAATAGGAATAGAAGGGAAATTCCTCAGTATAATTAAGGGCATTTATACAAAACCAATAGCCAACATCATCCTGAATGGAGAGACTTTGAAAGCATTCCCCTGAAGAACAGGAACCAGACAAGGATGCCCTTTGTCACCACTATTATTCAACATTGTGCTGGAGGTCCTAGCCAGAGCAATTAGGCTAGAAAAAGAAATGGCATCCAAATAGGTAGGGAAGAAGTCAAAGTATCTCTGTTTGCAGATGATATGATCTTATACACGGAAAACCCCAAAGAATCCACAAGAAAACTACTGGAACTAATAGAAGATTTCGGCAAAGTTTCAGGATGCAAGATAAACAGACAAAAATCAATTGGATTCCTTTACACCAACAAAGAGAACCTTGAAGAGGAAATCAC
>NW_004444072.1:7359782-7399824 GCF_000243295.1 Trichechus manatus latirostris | reverse complement strand
GATCATTAGCCATCAGAGAAATGCAGATCAAAACTACAATGAGATATCATCTCACCCCAACAAGGCTACCATTAATCCAGAAAACACAAAATAACAAATGCTGGAGAGGTTGTGGAGAGACTGGAACACTTATACATTGTTGGTGGGAATGTAAAATGGTACAGCCACTTTGGAAATCGATTTGGTGCTTCTTTAAAAAGCAAGAAATAAAGGTACCATACGATCCAGCTATCCTGCTCCTTGGAATATTTCCTGGAGAAACAAGAGCCGTCACACGAATAGATATATGCACACCCATGTTCATCACAGCACTGTTCACAATAGCCAAAGGATGGAAGCAACCTAAGTACCCATCGATGGACAAATGGATAAACAAAATATGGTATATCAACACAATGGAATATTACACAACAATAAAGAACAATGATGAAGCTGTGAAACATCATATAACTTGGTGGAAGCTAGAACTTATTATGCTAAGTGAATTTAGTCAGGCACAGAAGGGCAAATACTGTATAAGACCCACTATTGTAAGAACTCAAGAAAAGGTTTAAACCCAAAAGAAAACATTCTTTGATGGTTACGAGGGTGGGGAGGGAGGGTGAGGGTTATTCACTAACTAGATAGTAGATAAGAATCATCTTAGGTGAAGGGAAGGACAGCACACACTACAGGGGAAGCCAGCACAACTGGACTAAACCAAAGCTAAGAAGTTTCCTCAATACAGTCAAATACTTTGAGAGACAGAGTAGCAGGGATGCAGGGACTGGGGACCAGGCTTTCAGGGGACATCTTTGTCAATTGGCATAACAAAGTTTATTAAGAAAATGTTCTGCATCCTCCTTTGGTGAGTGGTGTCTGGGGTCTTAAAAGCTTGCAAGCGGCCATTTAAGATGCATCAATTGGTCCCAACCACCTGGAGTAAAGGAGAACAAAGAACACCAAAGACACAAGGAAAGTATTGGCCCAAGAGACAGAATGGGACACATAAACCAGAGACTTCATCAGCCTGAGACCAGGAGAACTAGATGGTGCCCGGCTACCACCAATGAACATCCTGACAGGGAACACAACAGAGGGTCCCTGATGGAGTAGTAGAACGATGGGATGCAGAACTCAAATTCTAGTAAGAAGACCAGACTTAATGGTCTGACTAAGACTGGAGGCACCCCGGAAAGCATGGCCCCTGGTCTCTCCATCACCCCAGAACTAAAACAATTTCCGAGGCCAACTCTTCAGACAGGGATTGGACTGTACTATGGGACATAAAGTGATACTTGTGAAGAATGTGCCTCTTAGACATGTAGATATAAGAGACCAAAGGGGCAGCTTCTGTCCAGAGGTGAGAGGGGGAAGGCAGAGAGAGTTAGGAGCTGGTTGAATGTTCATGGGGAATCAGGGACGGAGGGGAGGAGTGTGCTGTCGCAGAATGGGGTGAGTGGTTGGGGTCTCGTAACAATGTATGTTAAAAAAAAAAATTCCGTATGGGAGACTAACTTGAAATGTAAACCTCATTTAATTACAACAATTTAGAAAAATATAAAAATCTGAAATATTTCATGATATAGGCAAGTTACCACATAGTAGTTGCTTTGATAAACAAAAATCTTTCAAATTTAGTAAAAAAAAAAAAAAAAATCAACAGCATAAGATAAAGCAGATATGCAGAATTCAAACCGTGATAAAATAATTAGATTTGCACTGTACTGTTAATTATAGTGAAGAAGTAGAATACAGTTTTGTTGCTGTTTTTAAGCACAAAAGTTTATACAGAACTTGAAATAAAAAAAAAAAAAAACTACCTCAAAATGAATTCTACAGTTTTGAAAGATCAGTCAAAAATAAGATCACTGAATTGTTTTCAAAGTAGTTCTGGGGCTACAAAGGCAAGCTGCAACCTTTAGGGTAGGGCCATGGAGGCCAGATTCTGCCCTCAACCCCTTCTTGCCTCATAGTCAAGAAAATTTAAGTAATCTAAGTTCATTTGTGTATGTTTGGGTTAGCCTAAATAATTTGAAAGACAAAAGATGATGTAATTTTTTAGGAACCAATTTCTTTTCAGGAAAAGTTATTACTTTTTTCCCTGAATGAAACATATTTCATATAATATTTAGCCTAAGTTACTTAGAATAATTGTTTAAAACCTGCTTTTAAGATTGGCATAGCACAAAACATAAAAACCTTTTTTAGAATGAAATCAATTCTATTAATTCCATTGACTGTTAGGACTACTAAACTTATAAGCACTTATTTATCATTAAACTAATCAGAGTAAATTCTTTGAAGAAAGATTATAATCTAATTTAATAGCACCATCCAGATGTAGGAAATCATTATAAATATTTTCATAATCTTGTCTTTGACTACTTTATAGGATCCTTTAGAGAAGCAACTTAGACTAATCTGTCTACTTTAAGGCCTTGTTATACCAATTAAATAAACAATTTATGTAGTATACCTTTCAGATAGATTGACAAATCCTGAACATCAAAGTTCCCCAGAAGAAAGAAGAGGCCAAGCAAATGGGAACTCTTTTTCCTAAAGTGATCACTGAAATTCTAAATTACTTCTAGTATAGTGTTTAGAACCCCAAATCAGCATCCTGGTAAGGGAGAAATAGAGGCTCATTTATCAAGGATGTTAAGAATTAGATTGAAACTTTGGCTTTATTCCTTCTAAACCTAAGTCATTCTGCCGGCTAGAGACCTAGTCTCGTATCTTAAATATACTAGTTTTTCTACTGGGAAAGTACTCTCAGCGTCCATAATAGAATGGATTTTTAAAGGGAGCAGATAGGAGCAGGGCTTTTACATTGTAGCTCCCTGTTTTATTTTGTTAATTTGGATACAGTAACATGCAAGAAAGCAATTCTGCTTTCTTGATGCTTCTTAGAAGCTTTTTAATTCAGATAGTTCAAAAGAGCTTCAAAGTGGCCACATTTTTTGTTTTCATACTGCCCTTAATGAGACTATGCCAAGCAGATAGGTACACGCAAGTGGCAGAGGTATAGTAAAAAAAAAAAAAGTTGCCGTCAAGTCGATTCCGACTAATAGTGACCCTATAGGACAGAGTAGAATTGTCTCATAGGGTTTCCAAGGAGCGGCTGGTGGATTTGAACTGCCGACATTTTGGTTAGTAGCAGAGCTCTTAACCACTTCATTACCAGGGCCCCAGAGCCATAGTGTTGTATATGTATTAGACAAAAGTCCCATAAGGGAACTCTGCATTGCCCCTAGATATAGCATTTCCCGTTTTCAGAGAAGGCTGGAGTTTGTTCAAAGTTTAGAACTCTCAAACTCAGTAAAATCCTGACAAGGCTTACCATGGGCTTTGGACAGTATGTTGCTTAAACCAACATGTGCCTTATTACAGGGGTGTTGTCTTACACCTGGCAGACAGCCTATTGCTTCTGACCCATCCCCTGAACTGGTTTATCCTGACACAGGAGTCTTTTACCATCTTTCACGCCAGGCAATTGCCCTAATGGCATTTACTGGTCATCCTGTGCCGCTTGTTCTTGTGGCTTATAGAGTCCGAGATTACACAAACTCAAAAACTTCTAGGGCAGTAATGTACCAGAACCTCACACTACTGCCACCAGTGGAGGCAAAATACCCCTTGCAAGAGACAGAACCAGAACTTCACACTACTGCCACTCTGGGGGGCAAACAAACTCTTGCGAGAGACAATGAAAACAGACAAGACAAAATGAAACAGTCAAGAAAAAAACAAAACTAGAATCCTTCAATAATTCTCAAAGAGCTCAACACAAGAAAGCAGAGCTCAAAATTCGAGAGGTTATTTGCCTGGTGATGACTCCTGAGAAGTTTATGGAGTGGTGAGCCCAAACAGCCCTGCTATGGTACTGAAGCCTGGTCCTTGAGTCCTCAGCGGGTAGCTGCAGGCAGTGCACTTTTGAAATCCCACTTCTGGCACCAAGAAATGTCAAAGAGCAAACTGGAGCTTATGTTAAAATTAAAGCAGAGGGTTTTACTGAAGGAATAAAGCAATCTGGATCGGGCAGCACTCCGTAAGGATTCTCAAGTGCACTCCAGCAAAAGGAATTTTTCACAGATTTTAAGTACAGAAAATCCAGGAACTTACAAGGAAAAAATTCTGATTGGTTGGCATTTACAAAATCATGCTTCAACAGATACCAGACAATTCCAAGATTCTGTAAACATTGTTTTGTTAATCATAAAAATTTGAGTCAGTTAAAATCTTGTTAATCTATGGATATTTCGGGGGCCACAGTGGTATAGTGGTTAAGTGTTCAGTTGCTAACCGAAAGGTCGGCAGTTTGAATCCACCAGGTGCTCCTTGGAAACCCTATGGGGCAGTTTTTGTCTGTCCTGTAGGGTTACCATGAGTCAGAATCGACTCGATGGCAGTGGGTTTGGATTTTTGATTTTTAGACTGAGTGAATATCCTTCCTGGGAGCATGCAGTGAGAGGCAGTGGGAAGAGGGGAACCCACAGGCTTCCTGAGGTATGCTGGCTAGTTGACTTTTGAATGTCAGCTCAGAATAAGCAGTAAACAGCAAAAATGGAGTCCAGCCTGCAATTTTGGCAGAAGCCTCTCTTTATGCCAAGCACCTAGATTTTAAAAAAGCTCTTTCGCACTTTTTAGATAAAATTTTTGATTGTAATGGTAAGCTCGGACAAAATGAGCAAAGTGGCTATATGTATGTATCCCCTGATTTAATAGTAGATGCTACTTTCAGATACATAACATAGTAACATTTAATTAACAACTGCACTACTATTATTTAGATGTAGTCCTCTCATAATCACGTGTTACAAATGGTTATATACATACTTATATATGTATCTGTTAGCTAGGTCCCTGGGTGGCACAAACAGTGAAGCACTTGACTACTAGCCAAAAGGTTGGCAGTTCAAACCCACCCAGAGACACTTGGGAAGTAAGGCCTGGCAGTCTGCTTCCAAAAGATCACAGCCTTGAAAACCCAATGGAGCAGTTCTTCTCTGCACACAAGGGGTCGCCGTGAGTTGGAATGGACATGACAGCAACTAACAACAACATGTATTATCTACGTGGGTATGATTTATGTTCATTAATAAAGAGTTAAACGTTTATCGTTTTGTTGTGCTAGATTCCTAAAATGATAAAAGATAATTACTTTTGGTTGGTAACTATTGTTCCTGAAATCCATCTTTAAAGTATAATTCCCTTAAGTGTTTTTTCTTTCTTTAATTATACTGGGAAATAAAATTGTCTCTGAAGAAGAATGCACCACTTTGCATTTTGAAATCTGATTTCATAGCTAAAGTGAACAGAACATCATTCAATTCAAACAAAAGAAATACATCTAGAAAATATGCCACGTTTGCTTGAAGTGCCTAGTTCCAAAATACCTCCTACACCAATTTGGATTGAATGCGGACACTACTTCCCCAGCATTACTAAAAAAACAAAAGAATATTCTGCCCACTAATAGATGATAAAGACTCAACACTACATATTTTCAGAGAGCATCTTTGATTTAAATATATAGTTCATTTTTATTTCAAAGTATCATTATAAGAGGACTTCAGTATTGCTTAATGGATTATAGATATTATTCACCTTATCCCTTGATATAAATGAGCCCTATTTATACACAGAACAAATGCAACAGAACATGATCAGGCAGCTACCTCTATGTCAGTGACCTCTTTTTGCTTTTAATTTTTCTTTTTTCCAGCTATTGGCTGAAGAGATAATTATCCCCCAGGGTTCTCTGTGGTTGTTATTATAGAAGTTTTGTGATGCCATTTTAAAAGTAGTGTAAGAATGATCTCAGGGAGCAGAATGAGGGCTATTTAAGCAGACCAGATTTGCACTTTTGTATGTCTGCTGGCTTTCTCAAGCTCTGTGCATTGCCTAGTTGGGTTTTGAGGATAGCCGTGAGGTGGGATTGAGGAGGGGTTGGAAATTTATCTGGGTTTGGGGACTTGGCAGTATACGTAGAGAAGAAGCCTCATTCCCCTGTGGCCTTTCACACTACTAGCCTATAGAAGGCTCAGTCTAAGGAAAACAGATGCTGTCATTTTAAATTAATTTTTAATGTTTGGATTAAGACACTGAACTGAATTTATTAAGAAGTAAGCTTAGATTATTTCTTATTAAGAATTGAAATGATAGTAGAATTTACTGGAAACACCTCAAATGTTCATCAGCTGACAAATAGATGAAACGATGGTATAGTTCCATACAAAGGAATGGAACTGATTCCCTTCCAGTTCATTCCAACTCAGTTTAGCACATGTGTTCAGAGTAGGACTGTGCTCTATAGGGTTTTCAATGGCTGTGATCTTTTGGAAGTAGATCACCAGGTATTTCTTCCAAGGCACCTCTAGATGGATTCGAACCACCAAACTTTTGGTTAGTAGACAAGTGCTTTTGCACCACCCAGGGACGCCAAAGGAATACAACTCAATAATAAAATGGTACAAATTACTGATACACGAAACAACGTGGATGAATCTCAAATGAGTTATAGTGAATGAAAATAGCCAGGCCCGCATACTATACAATTCCATTTATATGAACTTCTAGAAAAGGCAAAAATATAGTGACAGCGGATCAGTGGTTCCAGGGACTGAGGCTATGATGCAGGGATCAACTGCAGAGGGTCAGGAGGGAACTTGTTGGGGTAATGGAAGTGTTCTATATGATAACAAAGGGGACTGTATGCATTATCAAATCTCATCAAATTGTGTACTTAAAATTGCATTTATATGTAAAATTTTATTGTATGTAAATTATGCATCAATAAAATTGATTTAAAAGAAAATATGGTGAAATTCACCAGTAAAGGGGGAGGGGACCCTAGAATCAATTAATACCTACAAGTGACTATAAAAATTGTGGGGACAGCCTGAGTCCTCATCCAGAATCTGGGCAGGGAATAACATTAGACAATACCTTGCATTGGGCAAATCTGCTGCAAACGATCTCTTTAAAGTATTAAAAAACAAAGATGCCATTTTGAGGACTAAGGTGCTCCTGACCTAAGCCATGTTGTTTTCAGTCATCTCATTTGCATCTGAAAGTTGGACAATGAATAAGGAAGACCAAAGAAGGATTGAGGCCTTTGAATTATGGTGTTGGTAAAGAATATTGAATATACCATGGACTGTCAGAAGAACAAACAAATCTGTCTTGGAGCACAGCCAGAATGCTCCTTAGAAGTGAGGATGGCAAGACTTCATCTCATGTACTTTGGACATGTTTTCAGGAGGGACCAGTCCCTGGAGAAGGACATCATGCTTGGTAAAGTAAAGGGTCAGTGAAAAAAGGGAAGACCCTCAAGGAGATGAATTGACACAGTGGCTGCAACAATGGGCTGAAACTTAGCAGGGATTTTGAGCATGGTGCAGGACTGGGCAGCATTTCATTTGGTTGTACGGGGTTGCTGTGAGTTGAAACCAACTCTAAGGCCCCTAACAACAACAATGCATTTAAAGGGACAGTGGAAGACACAAATGATTACATCCATGAGTTTTTCTTGATAAATGTAACTTTAACATGTAAATCATCTCACCCAATTCTTAGCACATAGTAAGCACTTAATAAGTGCTGAGTGTATTGATTTTTATTGTTGTTATTATTTAGAGCAATGTATTAAGAGTGTCTAGACATCCCAAAAGGAGTCCTGGTGGTGGAATGGTTAAGTGCTTGGCTGTTAACGGCTGCTAACCAAAAGGTCAGTGGTTTTGAACCCACCAATGGCTCCATGGGAGAAAGACCTGGCAGTCTGCTCCCGTGAAGTGTACAGCCTAGAAAATCCTACAGGGCCAATCAGCTCTATCCTATAAAGTCGCAAAGGCACACAACAACCACCACAGGCAACCCAGTACCCACTGCAGTCAAGTCAATTCTGACTCACAGTGACCCTATAGGACAGAGTAGAACTGCCCCATAGGGTTTCCAAGGCAGACTGCCACGGCTTTCTCCCACAGAGCAGCTTGTGAGTTCGAACTACTAACCTTTCAGTTAGCAGCTGACCTCTTTAACTGCTGTGCCACCAGGGCTCCTTGACTACCCAATAAAAGTTGTGAATATGGAGGGGACAGAGCTTTCTCCTACTCGCCAGTGGAGAAAGCCTATGAATTAACTGGTTCTGATGATTTCAAATACAAAAGAAGAGGTGGAATTAATTGTTTACTGGTTCAGGAGAACTAATAGATTATAATTTGCCAGTTGAGATTTAATTCTGATGTAAATTTATCATTTAGTAGTCACTAAAGTTGAATATTAAAACATCATTTCTCAGACACATTCATAGCTTTCTTTTGTTTCAAGATCACATCTGAGCTGTCTCAACCCAAACTGTCATAGAACTTTGTATCTAATATCATGTAAAAGTTTCAACATTTGCAAGTATTCAGCAGAAGTTATGGCTATACATATTACATTGAAATCATTTGGAAATACTATGTTTTGATCATGTAAGAAATGGGTGGCATGCCAGCAATGTACTACTATAGGAGTATGAGACTCGTGTTAACATTGATCTTCACATGTGTTGCAGTAGAGAAAACCTAGTAGCTAACATTTATTGACTTCTTAATGTGCCCAGCACTCACTGTGCTAAGGAAGTTTCATGAATTATCACAGTTAAGCCTCGTCATAGCCTAAGGAGTTAGATAGACAAGAGGTTGAACAAGTATTAAGAAACAGATCAAACTTTGATATTAACAGTTGAGAACCATTGATATGGACTGTCATGGATTGGGTTGTGTCCCCCCAAAATATCTGTCAGCTTGGCTAGGTCATGATTCCTAGTATGTGATTGTCTGCCATTTTGTCATCTGTTGTGATTTCCCTATGTGTGGTAAATCCTGTCACTATGATGTTAATGAGATGGATTAGCAGCAGTTATATTGATGAGCTCTACAAGATTAGATAGTGTCTTAAGCCAATCTCTTTTGAGATATAAAAGAGAGAAGTGAGCAGAGAGACATGGGGACCTCATACTATCAAGAAAGCAAGGCCGGGAGCAGAGCGCGTCCTTCGGACCTGAGGTTCCTGTGCTGAGATGCTCCCAAACCAAGGGAAGACTGATGATAAGGACTTTCCTCCAGAGCTGACAGAGAAAGCCTTCTCCTGGAGCTGACACCGTGAATTTGGACTTACAGCCTGCTAGACTGTGAGAAGATAAATTTCTCTTTGTTAAAGCCATCCACTTGTATTTCTGTTACAGCAGCGTTAGATAACCAAGACATGGACCAAAGTTTGGTGAGGACACATTTGGTGTTATTGAGCTGGATTGCCAACATTATGTTCTGGCATTGCTTCTCCTGTCCTGTGGGTGAGATGGAGAGAGAGAGACGACTTCTGGCACAAACTCTGAATCCCAAATAATACGCCTATAGGATAGCAGTGTATGTTAGGTGGACAGTAAATGATTGTTGAATGAATTGATTAACTGCTCTATATGTCTCAAATTAGAATTTAGATACTGTATTCTTAGGATGGAGCCCTTGTGGTGCAGTGGTTAAGAGCTCGGCTGCTAACCAAAAAAAAAAAAAAAAGGTTGGTAGTTCAAATTCAACAGCTGCTCCTTGGAAACTCTGTGGAGCAGTTGTACTCTGTCTTAGAGGGTTGCTCTGAGTCGACTCCACCCACGGCAGTAGGTTTGTTTGGTTTTTATTTTTTTATTTTATTTTTTTTGTATTCTTGGGATATCAAACACTGTACAAGGTTAATGTTTGATAATGGGGTGATACTTATTTTAATAGCTGTTCAACTGACCAAATTTATCTTGAGGTCCATTTTTGGGCAATGGTATAGGCACACCTCTGTGTAAGATTGCTGACATTAGCAATAACTTCAGTTGTGATAATACCTTTAATTATACTTCAGGTTTAGCAAACTCAGACAATTGTTGATCCTAAATGAGAAAAACAGTTAGTATGCAGATTCTAATGGGTACATTTATCATTTCCTTATCATACTGAGCTTTGGGTTTATTATTCTCTATTTTCAAAGAAAGTAGAAATGCCGTTCCTTAGAATAAAAATGTTCTTTATTGTGTGAGCAGTAGATTGAAGCTGTACAGATTGGCTGTTTAATGAAGTAGGCAACATTCCAATGGAACTGACAATCTTTATTTCTATTTGTTGTATTTTTTTTTCTCTTTACAGATGGACCCGATTCAGAAAGCTGTAATAAATCATACATTCGGGGTTCCTCTTCCTCATCGAAGAAAGCAAATCATATCATGCAACATTTGCCAGTTGAGATTTAATTCCGATGTAAGTTTATCATTTAGTAGTCACTAAATATATATATATAGTGCTGTTCTAATCTGGCAAGAGAGGAGATTTCTTAAAACTTTTCTCTGCAGTAACTGAGCATGTCAAAATTCAGGGATGAAATTTTAACTCCTCATGTGCTTTAATTTTGGAGTTTATTATATATGTTCTGTTGTTGCCTATGAAAAAATCACATGTATACAATCTTACACACTTGCAGTGCAATAGAATGTTTTAATTTCTTGGGAATGCTACATTTAGATAATACATTTTGCCTTTGGGAAATAGCCAAATTTAGGGCCATGAGGCTTTCAATAGGTCACACCTCTGAAATAAGATTGCAGATTGTTCAAGGCCAACATTTTGACTTTGTATATTTCCATTGACTGCTTTGCCACCCCCAATTCCAGGTCAGCTCTTGTGTCTTTAATTATATTTATGTTTGAACTCTCAAGTTACTGCCCTAGGAGTATTATTAGCATTTTAACAGGGCTCCTAGAGGCCTCAAAGCACTAAAACTTAAGTGGAGAATGTGACAGATAGGGAGACATTTGTGAGCTTGACCAATGCTTTGCAAGGGATTCACAGGCACCATTCCCACCTTTTCTAAAGATCAGGAAGGACTGTGGATCCATCACGGTGATGCTGATTTTGGCTTGTGGCCAGTATGAAAAATATTGTCCCCTCAAACCTGCTTTATTTATTATCTTACAATTCTGGAGGTCGGAAGTCAAAAAGTCATTGAGTGATGCAGAAAGAAAGGGAATGTTGGTTTGGAAGGAATAGAATTGGGAGACTTTTTTCACACTGTAGGCAAACAAGAGGCCCTGCCTATCAAAATGGTCTCTGCCAAGATACCATTATCTTGTCCTATGTTGGTATACAGTATGGAGATGACCAAACAGATCTGGATTCTGAGGAATGTTAGGCCGTCCAGTATTTAATCTCTCCAGGAAAGTAGGTTTCCTAGATGCCCTCTCTGATGATAAGCATAGACCATTATTAGACAATCAGGCAGAGGCAATAAATGTAGCACAAATATAGTGGCTTGTTTCTTCTGTGAGAAAAACGTCTCATTTTTTTAGTAAACATTATTACTATCTTATGAACTCACACGAGCGCAATCATCAGGTAGTTTTATAACATTCCATCTAATGGCTTAAAAAAGAGGAGGGTAGATTGTCTGCCTAGTACTTCTCTGTATATTGACACAGGGATGGTATTTGCTGCTATAAAACAATGCACCAAACATTTGTAGCAATTTATTTCAAGGGAAGTTTTTTGTTGTTTAATATTGAGCACCATGATTTGTTTTGAATTTTAAGCCATGTGCCATAGAGTATTCAGTTTATTAACAGTAAAATATTTCTGAGTGATGAATGTTATGTCATAATCTCTTCCAGTAGTTGTAAAAAAGAGTCCTCCTAACATGCAAATAAGAGTTCTGTGCTCAGTAGTTGTAGCTTTGATAACTGCTAAAACACTTAGCAAACAATCAGATAGCTCTGTAATTGTTATTTTAAGTGGTTCCTTTTTAGTTCCTTTTGCCCATAAGTGGTACTGGCATTTCAGTCTGGAACTGGTCAGATAATGATGCAAAAGTCTCCCAGGGACCATGTTGCCAGCTCTTTCCATCTAATGGGGACTATTCCCAAATATCATCTCCTGCCAACAATTTCACTGTCAAAAGTTTCCTCTGTACCAAGAAAACTTCCTGTAAACCAGGAGTCAGGAAGAGACTTCAAGGTCATTGAACCTAATCTCCCACCGAATGCAAGAAATCCATCTATACATCCATGTATATGTCTTTTGGTTGATTATTTCCAGTGACGGATCACTCATGATCTCAAGACAATGGTTCCATTTTGTAAGCATCTCTAATTTTGATAGCTGGATATCAGAATGATGTTTTGGAAATTCTAGAAATATTGTCAGGTATGCTATAGGAAACATATTTATATATATGTTCCCCTATTAACAAATATTTTCTAAAATGTAATCTTATTTTATTTCCCTGGTAAGAGAGAGTAACAATTATGCTAATAAAACTTCAGGGTAATATAGGAATCAGTATGTATTTATTAGGGACAATTAGAGGACAGTGGTGATCCAGTGGTAGTGTAATTTTTTACAGTAAAGATTACAGTAAAGGCAGTAAAGAGTGTACTGCCTTCCATGCAGGAGACCCACGTTCAAGTCCTGGCTAATGCACCTCGTGCACAGCCACCACCCGTCTTGTCAGCAGAGCTTCCAGACTAAGACAGACTAGGAAGAAAAGCTTGATCTACTTCCAAAAAGCCACCAACACAAACCCTTTGAATCACAGCAGTCTGATCGCCTTGTGCATAGAGGTCGCCATGAGTCAGGGGCTGACTCTGAGGTAGTTAACAACACCAACAGGGCCAGTTGGGTTTCATTCTCACAACTTTGCTTTTAGGTCCATCAGGCATGTAGTAGAAGGAAAATGGTCAAAGCGTTCGTGGGATATGTGCTGTGTCATGGTTCAACAATTGTGGCTTGCTCTTCACAAGTTTTCTATTCCTGCTGTAGCAAATTACCACAAATTTAGAGGCTTAAGGCAATACACATTTATTATCTTACACTTTGGGAGGTCAGAAGTCCAAGATGGTTCTCACTGGGCTAAAATCAAAGTGTTAGCAGGACTGTGTTCCTTCTGGCGGCTCTGGGGAGAATTTATTTCCTTGCTTTTTCTAGCTTCTCTAGAGGCTGTCTGCATTCCTTAGCTCATGGTTCTCTCTTCCGTCTTGAAACCAGTGATGGCCAGCTGAGCCCTTCTCATGTGGAATCAGCTCGACTATCACTTTTTGGCCTCCCTCTTCCACATTTAAGGACCTTTGTGATTACATTATACTCACCTGGGTAATCCAGGATACTCTCCCTACTTTAAGGTCATCTGATTAGCAACATTAATTCTACCTGCTGCTTTAATGCCCCTTTGCCCTATAATGCAATATATTCCTAGGTTCTAGGGATTAGGATGTAGAGATCTTTGGGAAGCCATTATTCTGCCCACCACAGATGCTCAGATGGATGTTTGACTTAAGCTTGAACTGAATTCTACGAGAACCTGAATTCATCAGATAATTACCCGGGCCAGTTTTTTGGTCTGTATAAACTGGACATATGAATTCATTTCCCTTATATTTTTCCTTCTGTTGAACCTTGAATATAGTTTCAATATGCAGTGCTAGATGGAGCCCTGGTAGTGCAGTGGTTAAAGCGCTCAGCTGCTAACTTAAAGGTTGGCAGTTTAAACCCACTAGCTGCTCTGAGGGAGAAAAATGTGGCAGTCTGCTTCTGGAACGATCATAGCCTTACAAACCCTATGGTTTGTAAGTTCTGCTGTGTCCTACAGGGTCGCTATGAGTCAGAACCAGCTGGAGGGCAACAGTTTTTTTTTTCTTTTTTTTTTTTTAATGCAGTGCTAATTTTAAAAACTGCAGTTTTAATGATTTTTTAAACAGCAAGACCCAACATTGTTGAGTTTATAAATGATATGGCAACATTTTAAGCATATTTTGCAAAGAAAACATGATCATTGCAGAACTGAACTACAGGAATGGAAACTTCCTTAGAGAATTTAAAAATGATTCTGTAGCATTATGATGTCAGTAAGAGGGACTAATATGCTGTAAATACTAGATTTGTTTACTTATTGACTGATCATGTCCATAAATACAAATTTTATAAAATTTTTAGATGGCTCAGTGCCAAGATCAATTGGATTTATCATCCATATATAAGAACATAACCCCCAAATAAAGAAGAACCAAGATGGATATATATGTGTATATGTAATACATATTAAATCATTTTAATCCCAAGAAAAGACTTTGTCATTCCACTGCAAGTGCCATGCCATTTTGTCCTTTCCAGATAAGTCTGGAATTTGTCTTCTCTTTCCATTCTTACATGTAGAATCCTTCTGGAAAAGTAACACTGTAATTCACTTGTATGGTTGGTTGAATCCTTTGTCACATAGGAAAGTATTTTTGTCTTATGAAGCTGTTTACATTTCAAAACGTCTTCCCCTTCCAATCAGAATAATAGCTTGTAATTCTTTTCGTCTCTGGACCATGGAAATTCAACTTCCTCCCCCTCTAAGTTTTTGTTTATTTATTTTAACCTTTCATATTATATTCGTATTTCATATTAGTTTGGTGTCAGGCCATACCATTTTTGACCCTACAGATTTCCTAAGAAATGGCATAAATTGTATTTTCTGTGCTGTAAGACAGATTGCCTTCTCATGGTGTAGGCTTTTTGTTGTAAAAACTCTTCTCTACATTCATATGAAGCATACATGGGGTTGTGCAAAAAGCTTCTAATTAAAGACTGAAAGGTTGTCATTTGTCCAATTATTTTATCAGCATCTTAAAATAAGCATAAATTACCATGAGGCCTCGGTAAGTTAATAAGTGTGCCTTTGAAAGATAACTTGTATCAAGGCCAGCATAGGTATAAGATTATTAAATGAAGTAGAGAATGTGTACTCAACAATTGTTTATAGAAGGGGAAATAAGATCTCAGTCCCCAAACTACCCATCGCTGTCGAGTTGATTCTGACTCATAAAAACAATAATAAAAGTGTGGCATTTAAGAGTCATTGTGTTTAACCTCCTGATCATAGGATTTCATAACATGCCAGAGGCAGAATAAACCATTTGCTAATTTCGTGTGCCAAAACTGAGGTGCAGAGTGTGGGTGACTTTACAAAGCCACGTGGCCAGTAGCTGTCAGGGCAAGGACAAAATATTTGCCTCTCTGCTGCTTCCACCTCATCTGGTCACCATAGAGCACCATGCCCATCTTCAGATTCCAGCGGATCTTCCCGTAAGGGCATGGATGGGGGTGTGGGTGTTTCCTGTTCCACCAGGCTTTCCTAGAGAGAAGGCTTGAGGTTCCTTCCTTTATGGAACTAACTGGGTGTAATCATAGCCATTGTGGAAAGCCATTCACTGGCTCACCCTCACTCACATGTACTCATGAGCCCTTTCAAATGGCATCAGTCATAGTCAGAGATACACTCAGAATTCAAGCTTAAATGCATTAGATATTTAAATATAAATTCCAATTACTGAATATATCAAAGTAGCAACATATCGTTTTAAACTCAGGACTGTTAAGCCTTAATTGCATTCCCACTGCTGTTGAGTCGATGACGACTCATAGAGACCCCGTAGAGTTTCTAAGGCTGTAAATCTCCAAGGAAGCCACATCTTTCTCCTGGGGAGCCGCTGGTGGTTTGGAACTACCAACCTTTTGGTTAGCAGTCAATTGCTTTAACCACTGCACCGCTAGGGCTCCTTAGAGGACTGTTAATAAACCAGATGGGGGAAAAAACTCACAAAAGGCTCAGACCCTTTCAAAGGGGGATCCTTGGGACCATCATCAATATGATCAATAAACTTCCCAATGGGATGATAAAGCGGAAATCATAATTATTGTTTTGTGTTTTAGAAGCCAAAAATGTGGTAAAACTAAACCCTGCATCTGAATTTTAATTCGCATCTCTTACTCATAATTTCTATAACCAAATGTGAAAATATAATGATGAAGATGCCCATAGTTTTTTTGTTTGCTTTTTCCTACCAAGCAACTCGACTAGATAATTAAACTTTGTTAATATCACACATCTTAAGGTGCATTTTTTTTTTTTTATTATTGAAATCAACATCATTTGTGGGGCTGATGTTTAAAGAATGTACTGTTGTGGGGTGGGAAAGACAAAAACTAGAAATCATGGTTGTGTTGGGATCAAAGAACTAGTCTTTTACTTCTTTCTACATTTCTTTTTTTCTAAATTCCCTTTATACACCTGCTCTAATTTTGTTAAAAGGAAAAAGAATTTTTTGCATCTACTATACGGCTGTGGTTTTTAACAGCATATTCTGTCTCAAATTACAAATTGCATTTTGAAGACCTCAGTTGCAATTTTCTAGATATTGTTTTGAATTCTCTAGCAGCGTCTGCAGTCTGCAGACATGCCCAGGAGATACCATAGATATTGCTCTCACATTCAGATGTTAGCATTTTAGTGCATATCCTAGGAAAAAGATTAGTAAAAATCTATGTATGTGGGATGTGCATCTAATCCCAAATCTGAAAGCAGCATCCAGAGAGGCAGCGTGAAATCATAGGAAAATCATTGGGTCTGAAATTAGACAACCTGTTGTCTAGACTTCTTGTTGTTAGATGGTGTCTAGTCAATTCCGACTCATAGTGATCCCCTGTGACAGAGTGGAACTGCCCTGTAGGGTTTACTAAACTGTAATCTTTATGGAGCAGATCATCAGGTCTTTCTCTTGCGGGGTTGCTGGTGGGTTCGAACCACCAACCTTTCAGTCAGCAGCCAAGCCCTTAACCATTGCACCACCTGCCTTGTTTTAATTGTGTTAACTTGGGCCCTTTTTTGAACCTACAGGATCCACGATCATCTCATTTGTAATCATCATTGCAGTGATGTTGCAAGGATCAATAAAATCTAATATTTATATATTTGGATTATAAACTGTATAGTAAATGAAAGGGAAAGATCATTATTATTATATGGGATAAACAACGCAGTTATTATTTTTTTATTTGAATGCTCAATTGTTAAGAAATATCAAAGCTTAAAGCTATCATTGCTATCTACTAAAAAAGTATTTAAAGGGATTCTAGCCTGTTTAAAGAGTTTATATTTAGTTTTTTAGTATATTTAGTATTTATGTGTTACATCAGTTGCAGTTGAGTTGGTTCAGATTCATGGTGACCCCATGTGTGTCAGAGTAGAACTATGCTCCATAGGGTTTTCAGTGGCTGATTTTTCGGAAGTAGATCACCAGGCTTTTCTTCCAAGGTGCCTCCGGGTAGATTGGAACCACCAGCCAACCTAGCACTTTAGCCTGTTGCACCTTAGTTTACATTGTAAGAGGAGGTATTCACTCCCAGTAAATCTTTACCTTTTAAAAAATGCAGGAACACCTTGCCCCTGGAAGAGCTTCATCTATTAAAACTCCCAACCTCTTTAAGTCTGTTGCTGCTGTTACTGTGTCCCCAAGGATCTTCCGGGAGACCCAGTTTTAAATTAAATTTTCAGGCGGCTTTGAGACAGGGCTTTCAGAAGAGAGTGTCCTCTGTTAGTCTCCAGAATTCACAAGTTACATGGAGCTCTGGCTTGAGCACTGTGGCTTTCATACTGGGTGATTTCTCTTCTTCAAAAGCAGCTCTTTGACGGGGCTACTCAGCTCC
Source organism: Trichechus manatus latirostris (assembly GCF_000243295.1). NCBI lineage: Eukaryota > Metazoa > Chordata > Mammalia > Sirenia > Trichechidae > Trichechus > Trichechus manatus. The sequence continues at coordinate 7,382,305 of NW_004444072.1, read as the reverse complement.
CATGAAAGAGGAGCCACAGGATCAGGACGTTCAGTTGGGCTATCAGGGTCATCCTGCGTGAGGAGCTGGCTCTCGAGTGTGTGGTGATGTTCTGTAGGTTGTGGCTGCCTTTGAAACAAGCGACTCAGAGGTCTCTTTTGAAGGGCTTATACTCTGAGTGTTCATTTGAGACCCATTTCATGCTTCGGCTTCACTAGCTTCTACTTCTTGAGTGGAGCCCACGGCTCCATCAGGAATTCTTTGAAAGCAACAACTTGAGCAGGAGGACCAAGCAAGAAATATTAGGTCTGGCTGTTAGAGATTTCAGGAGAAAATGAGCCAGCCGAGAGCAAAGGAATCTACTTCAGCAGTGTGCTTTATTGTAAGGCTTTTAAAAAAAAACTGCACTTATTAAGATATTTGAGGACTCCCACAAATCAAGCTTTGATATTCCAGTGTTTCGTGTTGGTGCAGAATGAATGGAAGGGACTAAGAGAAATCTTTTGAAAGCAGTCAGTATTTCTCTGGGCTGCTTTTTTTTAAAAAAAATAAAAGAAAACAACATTTACCTTTCTGTTGATTTCTCCTGGGCGTGGAAAATTTGACCTTGAAAGTCTAAAAATAAAAGTTGATTTAGATAATGACTAGTTAGATGCATACTAACCTCCAGGAATCAAAGGGATATTTGTATGAAGTACAGTGAGCAACTCAGAGAATTGTTATATATTAGGGAGTAAAGATGCCTAAAGGATGATTCTGTCCATTTTTTAGGTTTTATAGATAAAGGAACCAAAGACTAGGATAATTATTTGACTTTTTTGAAATCTCTAAGTGATTGGTACAGCTAGGAGGGCTAGAAACAGGGCTGTTAAGTCCCAGCAGAGTGCTTTTATTTATCAAGCCAGGTGAAATGTCCTAAGCGAAACTAATTTTGAGACTGCATTGACATCAGCTGACAGTTTTCATCTAAGACAGTTGGGCACCCAAGTTCTAACACACAGTAAAGAAGTTAATCAAGGGTGGATGCCAGTAGTACACTCACAGATTGCTGGAAAGTAGAAACACATCCCAAAATTGCTAACCACTTAAAGGGCAATGCTATGGTAGTAAATGAGTATTGTAGTGGAAAGGGGAGAACTTATTTCATCAAACACCACCTATTACTGAATGAGAAGTTTGAGAAGAGAGTTAAGCATGGGCAAAGCATGGAAGGATGGAATGTAGTCGGGAGGTTATTCTGTGGTGAAGCAAGAGGTTTGTTCCCGAATAAATGAACTGAACAAACGTTGTCTGCAGAATTCCCGGAAGATGAGGCAAGAAACCTATGAATTCTAGTAAAGGCCTGCAAGTCTTAGGCATCACTTACTAAATGATGAATGAATGAATGAAGTGCTCCAGAATGATGTGCCCTCACAAGAAAATGAAGATAGAAACAGGAATCTCTAAAATGGTTTCAGATTCACCTTCATTTGAGGGCATTTCGAATAATTGCTACATTTTGATAAAAATGAATTTTAGGCTTGCTTTTCCCAAATGCCTAATCCCTCTACAATGCAAGAGTCATAGCCTAAGCAACTGGTTCCCTGGAAACCTACACAGGAAAATTCATAAGTCTTGAAAGGGAAATGATAAGTGGAATTAGACTTGAACATGGCCTAAAATCTGGATTTTATGACTGTGGCATTTTGCCTTGTAGCGACCTCTGAACTTTAGGTTATTCGCAAAGAATGACTACACTCAAAAATCCTCAGATTTTAACTTTATAATAATACCTTGAAGGTGTCAGAGCACACTAGCAGCCTCATCACAGCTTGACTGATGAAGTCTTTATTAGCCATGGAATAAAATCTTTGCTGTAAACCAGTTGCCCAGGGCTTGCTTGGTATACATACCTAATATACATTTCATCAATTGTTTTGTATCTCTTTCTACAACTATGTACGTTTCTCAAAAAATCACTAGACACTAATAAAAGTTGTAGAAACTGGATTGATGATCACTAATAATTGAAAGTTTCAAAATTAAAATTTGTTCTCTCCTTTCCATTCATTTTACTCACTGTGTATCAGGACCCTTGCCTTTTTTGTTGTATTTTGTTATAGGGTCGCTGTGACTTGACGGCAATGCGTTTGGTTTTTGGTTTATTATAGTTTATTCCAGCGTTTGATAAATCATCAGTTTCACCATAGCATAGAGTCCTGGAAACTAGGACAGTAGAGAGGTTTGTTCCTGGGCAGAGGGGCAAAGGAAATTAAGCAAAAAAGTGCCTCATATTAGTGTCTGTTCTTAGGTCATTCTGGTTTTTGTGGCCCTTTGTATCCTTTCCTTCTTAACAGCTGCTGTTTTTTATTGTCTCTTTTCTGCTGAGTCCCATTCTCTATATTAATGAACTAGAGTAATTGTGATGAAATACATTTACCTTTCCCAATCGTCTACGTGGGCAAAGATGTCTACAAAAATGAAATTAACCTACCCATTCGTTTCACCTTCTTCACACTAAAGCTTCTTATGATGATTGGTTTAGGAGTGGTTGTTTGGTTTGATTGTGAGCTTACAGAGAATGAAATTGTACCAGACATGCTATAAATCACACACAATATTTAGCTTACACTGCTAGATTTTCTTATAGGGTGTTAGAAATTGCTACCATAACTTAACAAGATGTGTCTATTCTTTCATATTCAATGGATCTCTGTACAGTCTAACTTCTGTTTTGAAACACGGTGCTTACACTCAACATTCTGGCCAAGCCTGCCAAACCTCATTTTAAATGCAAAATACTGCCTCTGGGATCTGCTGTCTCCATCCAAATCTATGTTTTGATGTAAATTGGATCTGATAGTGGTAAAGGTTGCAGTCATTTGGAGAACGCACTTCTTGTGAGAAGGGAGCTGAGGAGGGCAAATGGAGGCATGGTATGCTAGGAAAGATTAATTTTCTGTGTCCACGTGTGCTTTTCAGTGTTTCTTTGTATGCTGAGAAGCAGAGATATCTCCTAGTACTCACACAAGTAAAATCGAGTGTATGTGGTTCTTTACTGGGCCTACATGAGCTTTTAAATTCCTTACATACACAGGAAATCTGTGGAGATTGATCGATGGTGAATTTATTCTTATCAGGTTTATCACTATAGCAGGTCTGCAGGTACAGCTTGAAACCTTCTCTTAGATTCCTTTATAAATAAGGGTTCAGAAGGTAGTTTCTGAGCAGGTTTTATCCGTTTCCCAAGCAGAGCTTATTTTCTCTGCATCAGCGAACTTGTCATGATAATCAACTTTTTTGTCTCAACCGTCAATCACTCTTGATTACAGCTGGGTAGAAGTTCTGTTCTGTTGATCAGCTCATCAGTGCACATAATATTACACCTGGAGGCCAGTACCAATCATCCCTCGGTGGGAAAAGTGCTTTCCTTCAAGGCTTTTGTCGATGGTTTGATCATTTACATTTGGGTCTCATTGAGTTGTCATGTCTATCTCTGACTCTATCATCTCTGTGGTATAAAATATTCTCCCGGAATAGCTCTCAAAGTTTGGTTGATACTTTTTGGTATATTATTATTATTCTGCCTTTGCCTTCTTAATTCAAAAAAGTAGCTCATAATCTATTATTATTACCATGTGTAGTTTTTCTAATTCTTATAGCAGTTATTGTAGAAATTAAAATCATACAAATTACAATTTAATGAATATTCAGTGCTTCAATTAAACAAAAATTTTAGCATATGTTTTACTAGAATGTTTGCTAGTCTAATTTTGTTGATTTTTAATGGTTTCCTAAGTTAGGTTTTTCGGGTTTTGTTTTGGCTTGGGCTAGGGAATATTTATCTTTAATTTTCATCTTATTTTAAGTAAACTACCTAACTTCGTAGTTTAAAAAGACACTGAGAAGTAAATGTTTTCAAATCAATTGCTCAAAGTCAGCATGCTCTTACACTGAATCTGTAATGTATGTTATATGCAGTAAAATTTTCACTTATTTCTCTAAGCCAACTCATGTATCTTAAAGCAGGAAACGTTTTCAGAGCAGTTACTAGTGCAATGATCAGACATTATCATGGTAAAATATGTATTGACTTTATAAAGTATTTTTTAAAAATCTGATTAAATAAACAGTATATTTTTTGTAGATTCTACAAAGACACATTTTTTCTTTCTAGTATTTTGTTTTATTTTTATTATTCTGTGAAATCTGGGACAATAATTTAAACCAAAAACCAAACCCATTGCCACTGAGTCAATTCCAACTCATAGTGACCCTATGGGACAGAGTAGAACTGCTCCCATAGGGTTCCCAAGGAGAGGCTGGTGGATTCGAACTGCTGACGTTTGGTTAGCAGCCAAGTTCTTAACCGCTGTACCACCAGGGCTCTGTGGAATAGTAATTCAGAGGGTCATAAAACATTTTAACATTTAGAGTGCAGAGTATAAAGAAAACAGAATAGAATATGAGATTTCACAATGTGGAGGATTTGATTAGAAATCATACCTTTCTATTAAAGGCCTAATTAGAAAAACCTAAAACTTCCCCTATGATTGGACTTCCTATAACAATGATACATTTTGAGTTTTAGGTGATCTAGGCCAACAAAGAGAGTGCTATATTTTCCTTAGATATAGGCATTTGGATATTATTAGCTGTTACTTAATCTGTGAAACAAAACCAGGGCACATGGCATCGGTTAACGAGAAGTTGATCCCTGCAGAAACATATAAACCGTACATCACTGAATGGAATTTGGTTTTGAAAAGCTGAGCTAAAAACTCAAACTGACTCACTGATATCTCTGTGGTCTTGAATTTTCCTGGGATGGGAGTTGACCCATTTTGTCAAGGGATGCTTTGTCATTATGCAGTTTTTACAATTAATGGAACTATTTTGCTCTACCCACTTCCCTCGCTCCTTATTAGCTCTGAGCAGACTGGATCCTGTCGTGAACAGGTCAGGTCAAATAGTTCATCTTTTCTCAACACAGAGAGGCTAGTCAAATGATTTGCCACAAGGAGCTTGTTATCTTAGCCTACAGTGTGATTGGTACGTAGAAACTACCTGTACTCTTAAAAAGTAGCCACAGCGTATGCCCTAGCTTGGAAAATCAGCCCAGCATAAGTGGCAGTGTTTGTATGTTCATAAGACACCCAGATTGACCGAAAAATTTATTATAACTTATTGTAGACTAGTAGGAAGTGACAGACCTTTATGTTAAATAAATAACTTAGGGAAGAGGGTTTTTTTTCCCCCCCGTTTTTCTCCCTCAGGATGTTTAGCTCATGTTGTAGTTCTATTAGCACATTAAATGTTGGCAGAAAATTTGATGCAGATTTTGGGAAGTGACACATTTGGGTAAGGTCCATTTACTAAAATTTTGATCCTTTCCTTTCCTCTAACTTAAAACATGTTTGCCAATCTTTAAATTGAAAAATGCCAAGAATTGAAACCTCAGTAAAAACAGACTCCATCAAAGGTGGTGTATATGCAGAACCAGGTGTTTTTTTGTTTAACAAACTGCTAGGCCACTGAAGAGTGTTACAAGGGTGAGAGTTAACATCTCACATAAGTTAGTCGCTATCTCTTGAAGAGATGTATTCTCTACAAAAGGCTTCCCAAATCACATTTACAGAAGAATCGCTTCAGTATCTGGATGTGGAGGAAGGGAGTAAGTTATCTATATAGATTTCAGGATTCACCCCCACAGATCCCTGGCATTACTGTCTCTGAGGGTAAGATCAAAGAGTCAATATTTTAGCAGCTCCTCAAATAATTATGATGTGTAGCAGGTTTGAAACCGCTATTTTATCCTCTCACTATTGGTTAAAGTACTCCCATTGTTGTAGTCTTGGTTGCTTGGGGACAAGCAATAATGGTGAATATACAGGGAGTCTTCTGGTTAGAGGCGGGCATATTGATGTCTGGTGAGCAGGGACTCCCTTGCATTAAACCCCCAAACCCCTTGCCCTCTGTCTTAGTCATCTAGTGCTGCTATAACAGAAACACCACAAGTAGATGGCTTTAACGAAAAGAAATTTATTCTCTCACAGTCTAGTAGGCTACAAGTCCAAATTCAGGGCGTCAGCTCCAGGGGAGGGCTTTCTCTGTCTGTCAGCTCTGTAGGAAGGTCCTTGTCATCAGTCTTCCCTTGGACTGGGAGCATCTCAGCGCAGGAACCGCAGGACCAAAGGACACGCTCTTGGTGGTATAAGGTCCCCAGCTCTCTGCTTGCTTCCCTTTCCTTTTATCTCTTGAGAGATAAAAAGTGGTGCAGGCCACGCCCCAGGGAAACTCCCTTTACATTGGATCAGAGATGTGACCTGGTAAGGGTGATGTTACAATCCCACCCTAATCCTCTTTAATGTAAAATTACAATCACAAAATGAAGAACAAACACACAATACTAGGAATTACGGCCTAGTCAAATGGATACATACATTTTTTTGGGTGACATAATTCAATCCGTGACACCCTCTCTAGCTTCGTCATATTTACTTGGCAAAACTCCAACCTTGGTTAACTCTTGCTTATCCTGAGGCTATTTTTGGCTGAACGTGGCTAGAGAAAAACATTCCACTATGCTGAACAGTCTCATTTAAATTAATGATCTTAAACCCAAACAGTACCAATTGCTGTCAAGTCGACTTTGATTCATGGTGCCCACGTGTTTGTCACAGTAGAACTGTGCTACACAGGGTATTCAATGACTTATTTTTCAGAAGTAAATTGTCAGGCCTTTCTTTCAAGATGTCTCTGAGTAGACTCGAACTGACATCTTTCAGTTAGCAAGTGAGTACATTAACTATTTGCACCACCGAGGGACTCCCCCTAAGTCCAAAGTGCCCACTTAATGCTCCCTAACATTAAGCATTTCCCACTTACTTTCCCACCTTCATACCTTCTGTTTTCTCCTCAGCCTTCCAACATGACTTCCGCCATGCTAATTCTCAGCTCAAAACCTTGTATCCTAGTTTACTGAGGAAAAAAAAGCAATCAGAAAAGACCTTCCACAACATCTTCTCACTGCCAGCATCTTTGACCTCTCTCTTTTCTCTTGTTCCTATTAAACGAACTGCCAGCCCTCATGTCCAAGGCTATCTCCTCCTCCATAATAGCACTGCAGCAACTTTCCCTCTCTCTCCAGCATCCTTAATTCATCCTCTCTACTAGATCATTCTCGTTGGAGATGCAAATATGCTGTTATTTTTGCCATCATAAAATAAAGTCCCTCTGGAAGCCATTTACCCTTCAATCAATAAACACTGTCTTCAACTCTACCCCTCCCTTTTCTCTCAGATCTATCCAGTTACTTAAACTACTCCCCTAACAGCTTTTCTCAAGTTTACCAATGGCCACCTTCTCACTACATTCAGTGGTCAATTCTTAGTCGTCATCCTACTTGACCTATCAGCAGCATTTGAAGAGCTGGCCACTCTTTCTCCTGGAAACACTTTCTTCTCTTGGCTTCCTGGACACCACCACTCTCTCCAGGTTTCCTCACTCCTCACTAGCCATTTGTTTTAAGTTGGCTTCTCCTGTTCTCCCCCGTCTCCCAGTGTTGAAGAATCATAGAGCTCAGCCCTTGAATCTCTTCCCATCTCTATCTTCACTCACTTCCTTGAAGATCTCCCCTGGCTTCATGGATTTAAATACCAGCTGTGTTGTAGATGACTTCCATATTTATATCTCCTGTTGAAATCTTTTCCTTAACTCCTTACTTAACTCCTCACTTAATATCTTCAATTGCTTAGCTAGTGGAGATCTCAAGTCTAAAATTTTCAAAACCGAAGGCTATGCCTCAGTCTCCCAAACCTGCTCTGCAGAGAGCATTCCTTTGATAACAACTCTCTCTCTGGAGTTTCAAAGTGTTGGAATTGTCTCTATTCCTCTCTCACGCCCTATATCCAATTCTCACAAGTCATGTTAGATTTATCTTCAAAATATACCCAGAATCTGACAACTTTTTACCACTTCATGCTACCACTCCTGTCCAAACCACCATAATCACTCATCTGGATTTTTTTTTAATAATGACAGAAATTTACTTAATCTGTGGCAGATAGATTGGACTTTGAATGTTCATTAATTCCTAAGGGCTTCTAGTTGTGAAAAATATTGGCTTTCTATTATTAGACCACATTTTCAACAAGAATTAAAGAATAAAAAGATACATAGTAAATATATATATACATGTATATATATACACACATACACATGTATATAAAACAAAAAGTTTGCCATTTTAACCATTTTTAAGTTTACAATTCAGTGACAGTAATTACATTCACCATGTTGTGCTATCATCACCACTATCCATTTCCAAATGTTTTACATCACCCCCAATAGAAAGTCAGTACGCCTTCAGCAATAACTCCTCCAATTCTCTCCTCTCCTTAGCCCTTAGTAGCCACTAATAAATAACCCTCTGTCTCTACGCATTTGCCTATTCTCGATATTCCATGCAAGTGGAATCGTACACTCTTTCCCCTTCCATATCTGACTTATTTCACTCAGTATAATATTTTCAAGGTTCATGCATATTATGGCATGCATCAGACCTTCATTCTTCTTTATGGCTGGATGATATTCCATTGTATGGACATCCCACATTTTTGTTTATCCATTCATCTACTGATAGACACTTGGGTTGTTTCCACCTTCTGGTTATTGTGAATAGCATTGCAGTGAACACTGGTATATGAGAACTTGTTTGAGTCTCTGCTCTCAAGTCTCTTGGGTGTATACCTGGGAGTGGAATTGTTGGGTCGTATGGTAATTCTTTGTTTAACTTTCTGAGGAACCACCAAACTGTTTTGCTTAGTGGCTGCAGCATTTTACATTCCCACGAGCAGTGGATGAGGGTTCCAAATTCTCCACACCCTTGCCAACTCGTTTTCCATTTTTCTGATAATACCCATCCTATTAGGTATGAGGTAGTATCTAATTATGGTTCTGATTTGCATTTCCCTGATGACTAATGGTGTTGAGCATCTTTCCAAGTACTTATTAGCCATTTGTATATCTTCTTTGGAGAAATATCTATTCAAATCTCTGCCCATTTTTTTCTTTTTATTGTACTTTAGATGAAGGTTTACAGAACAAATAGTTTCTCATTAAACAGTTAATACATATATTGTTTTATGACAATGGTTAACAACCCCACGACATGTCAGTACTGTCCCCTCTCAACCTTGGATTCCCTATTACCAACTTTCATGTCCCCTCCTGCCTTCTAGTCCTTATCCCTGGACTGTTATGCCCCCACTAGTCTCGTTTTGTATTATGGGGCTATCTAATCTTTGGCTGAACGGTGAACCTCGGGAGTGACTTCATTACAGAGCTAAAAGGGTGTCTGGGGGCCATGCTGTCAGGGTTTCTCCAGTCTCTGTCAGGCCAGTAAATCTGATCTTTTTTTTGTCAGTTAGAATTTTGTTCTGCATTTTTCTCCAGCTCTGTCTAGGACCCTCTGTTGTGATCCTGGTCAGAGCAGTCAGTGGTGGTAGCCGGGCACCATCTAGTTGTACTGGACTCAGTCTGGTGGAGGCCGTGGTAGTTGTGGTCCATTAGTCCTTTGGACTAATCTTTTCCTTGTATCCTGTTTTCTTCATTTTCCCTTGCTCCCAAAGGGGTGAGACCAGTAGAGTATCTTAGATGGCTGCTCACAGGCTTTTAAGACCCCTCTCTTCTGGATTATTTTAACAGCCTCTTTATTGTTCAGCCTCTTGCAGTCATCATTTAATAATGTAAATCGAGATCAGTTTGCTCTTCTGTTTAAAACCGTCCAGTGGTACTGCATTTCACTTAGATTAAAAGGCAAAATCCTTGGAATAGCTTCACAACCCTGTGGAAAGTGGCCTTCAGGTACCCCTCTGACCTCACTTCCTCCCACTGTTCCCCTCACTCAGTCCTCTACAGCCACACTGGCCTCTTTAGACTAGAGTCAGGCACATGAGGTACTTGCCTTGGGCACAAAATTTTTTGTAAATAAAGTGTTATCAGAACCAGGAGTGCAATTAAGGTGAAAGGCAAGTGGGGTAGGGGCCATGCAAGTGCAGGATTAAATCCTGTCTTTATCTAAAATGTTGATATTTGGTTCATTATGGATTTTTTTGCCTTTATTTTGATTTTTAAAAATATTACATTAAAGTATTATTTATATTGATTACTGAGTTTTTAACACCCCCTTAAATGTTACACCCGAGCCAAGTGCCTCACTTACCACACCCTAATCCTGGATCTTCCCTTACTATACCTTGAACACACCAGGCTCACTCTCATCTCTAGGCCTTTGCACTGACTCTTCTCTCTGGCTTGAATATTCTCCTCAGATTTCTGTATGGTTTGCATTTTTTAAATGTATTCAGATATTACTATCTCATGATGTTTACTGTGACCATGGTATTTAAGATTTCACGTTACCTCTACTCCCTTACTTTGATCATTTTTTTAGTAAGCACTAATTATCTTCAGACACATTATATAATTTACGTAAGTATCATGTTTATTGCCCACTCCTCAACTAGAATGCAGGCTCTCTCAGGGCAAGAATTTCTGTTTGGCTCACTGCTCTATCCAAGTACTTAAAGCAGTGCCTGGTATATTAAAAAAAAAAAAAAAACTACAAAAAACCCAAACCCATTGCTGTCGAGTCAATTCCGACTCATTTTTTTGCCTGGCATATAGTGCTTAATATTTATTGACTGTATAAATGAATGACTAAATGAATATAATGATACTTGCCAGTTATACAATTTCCAAGCTTCATTTCATCCAAGCTCTATAATATTTCAGTCCTCTCTCAGGTTAAGTTTTTTTTCCACTTCGAACCAGTTTTTTCTGGTTCAGTCATGGCCAAGGAAGCGAAACTGGAACAGACTCAAATTATTAAAATTTGGGTGAACCAGAAGGACAACTAGAATGGGAAAAATTATGGGCCGAAGCCCTGCAAGAAACCTAACTCCCTCTTAGAAAACAAGGGCAGCATATGTGTTGCACAGCAACCAAATCTCTCATCCATCAGATTTTGAGGGGAATTGGAAACAGCAAAAGATGGCAGCCCAACACGCCACTTTGGATGTGTGTTGCTCTCCACAGCCCTGCCAATAATTCAGTCTCACATGTCAGGCTACTGAGAGGGCTCACTACACCTCTTCTGAGTCTCCCGTTCCAGGAGTTCGGTTCACCCAAATTGTAAAAATTTGGGTCTGTTCCAGTTTTGCTTTGTCAGCTATGATTGAACCAGTTTGAACCAGTTCAAAGCCCTGCTTTTTTCTCCCCTTTGCTACCCAAATCTTAAAGGCCTACACCTAATAATAAGAAATGGAGACATTCTTAGAAGTGATGGAAGAAGCTACCTCTGTTACAGTTCATCCTTGGTGAACTAACATGGTCTTCTTCCGGTGAGCTTACTCCATTTTCTGACATAGTATCTAGGCTTTTCTGGACATCTTAACACCAAAAGCGATGTTAGAATCCTCCAACAAATTAGATGAATAACCAATTAGGTAAATTTCCATATGCCAGCTAAGGGAATAGTAAAATGAAAGAGAAACACAGTTTATTTCCATTCCAGATGAGCTGTCACTGTTTAATCATTAAGAAAATTTAGGATGATCAAGGACTTTGGCAGTGCCTAATCATGGAGAACACTGGGGAATATTTGTTAACCGTAATAGATCTTGCTCCGAAACACTGTTGTGATTATGGGGAATCCAGGATATTTTCCTAATTCCAGTTGAGGCTCCACTCTTTCCACCACAGTATCATGTACTTCAGAGATGTAGACACCTGTGCATCTAAGAAAACTAGGTGACTAGTGATGGGGTAAAGAGCCCTGGTGGAGAAACGATTAATCACTCCACTGCTAACTGAACCCACCAGCAGTGTGAACCCACCAGCAACTTCAGAAGAAAGACTTGGCGATCTGCTTCCATAAAGATTATAGCCTAGGAAACCCTATGGGCAGTTCTGCTGTGTCACATGGGGTTGCTATGAGTCAAAAATCAACTCAGTGGCACCTAACAACAGTGATTGGTTGGAGTCAGGGAAAAGCAGGACTGAGAAATGGCCATGGTCATTGGTACCATTTTGTTCTTTCTTTTGTACATGTTAACCTGTGGAAAACAGTGAGCACATGTGAAAGTGGTTAATCACATTATGTGTGCATCTAGTCTGATATTCAAAATTAAATTATTTAGATGTTAAGTTTTCCTCCACTGTATTTGAAACATAGGGGGAAGTAAATACCCAAAAATGGATACATCTTCCCTTCTCTAATCCTTTACTCATGAGAACAATTCCCCTTATTCTTTTTCTATTTGAATTCATTTGAAGTTATACAGTAAGCAATCTCCATGCCTAACAAAACAGGAATAGATAGAGACATACATTTTTCTGTTGTTGTGTTAACTTTGATGGTTTCATACAATGAAATCTTCATAAAGTTCAAAACCCAGATTTCTCCAGTAAGTCAACAAAATAATAAACAACTTCCTAATAACCGGGACTAAGAATTTTCAAAGATTTTGTTCAATTGAAGATACGGATCAAAGGTGCTGAATGATTCAGTGAACTTTGCATGCATTAGGCATCCTAGAAGGTCACTGCTGCTGCTGCTGTTGTTGTTAGATGCTATCGACTCAGTTCACACTCACAGTGACCCTGTGTACAACAGAACAAAACATTGCCCGGTCCTGCTCCATCCTCATAATCATTGTTATGCTTGATCCCATTGTTGCAGCCACTTTGACAGTCCATCTCCTTGAGAGTCTTCCTCTTTTTCACTGACCTCCTGCTTTACCAAACATGATGGTTCTTCTCCAGGGACTGATGCCTTCTGATAACATATCCAAGGTACATGAGATGAAGTATTGCCATCTTTGCTTCTAAGGAGCATTCTGAATGTACTTCTTACAAGACAGGCTTGTTCGTTCTTCTGGCAGTCCGTGGTGCATTCAATATTCTTCGCCAACACCATAATTCAAAGACCTCAATTGTTTGGTCTTCCTTATTCATTGCCCAGCATTCCCAAGCATATGAAGTGATGAAAATACCATGGCTTGGGTCAGGGGCACCTTAGTCGTTAAAGTGACATCTTTGCTTTTTAACACTTAAAAGAGGTGTTTTGCAGCAGATTTGCCTATGTAGTGCGTTGATTTCTTGACTGCTGCTTCCATGGGCGTTGATTATGGGTCCAAGTAAAATGAAATCCTTGGCAACTTCAGTCTTTTCCCCGTTTATCATGATGTTGCTTATTGGTCCAGTTGTGAGGATTTTTTTTTTTCTTTGTGTTAAGGTGTGATCCATACTGAAGTCTATAGTCTTTGATCTTCATCAGTAAGTACTTCAAGTCCTCTTCATTTTCAGCAAGCAAGGTTGTGTCATCTGCATATCACAGGTTGTTATTGAGTCTCCCTCCAATCCTGATGCCTCATTCTTCTCCATATAGTCCAGCTTCTCAGATTATTTGCTCAGCATACAGATTGAATAAGTATGGTGACACACACCTTTCCTAACTATAAACCATGCAGAATCACCTTGTTCTGTTGGAACAACTGTCTCTTGGTCTATGTACAGGTTCCTCATGAGCACAGTTAAGTGTTCTGGAATTCCCATTCTTTGTAATGGTATCCATAATTTGTTATGGTCCACATAGTTGAATGCCTTTGCATGGACATTAAAACACAGGTAAACATCTTTCTGGTATTCTCTGCTTTCAGGCAAGATCCATCTGACATCAGCCGTGATATCCCTTGTTCCATGTCCTCTTCTGAATCCGGCTTGAATTTCTGGTAACTCCCTGCCGACATACTGCTGCAACTGATCTTTAGCAAAATTTTACTTGTGTGTGATATGAACGATATTACTTGATAATTTCCGCATTCTATTGGATCGCCTTTCTTTGGAATGGGTACAGATACGGATCTCTTCCAGTCAGTTGGCCAGGTAGCCATCTTCCAAATTTCTTGGCACAGATAAGTGAGCATTTTCAGCGCTGCATCTGTTGGTTAAAGCATCTCAATTGGTATTCTGTCAATTCCCAGAGCCCTGTTTTTCGCCAGTGCCTTCAGTGCAGCTTGGACCTCTTTCTTCACTATCATCGGTTCTTGATTATATGCTACCTCCACAAATCGTTGAACGTCAACCAATTCTTTTTGGTACAGTGACTCTGTGTATTCTTTCCATCTTCTTTCGATGCTTCCTACGGCATTTAATATTTTCTCTGTAGAATCCTTCAGTATTGCAACTCGAGGCTTGAATTTTTTTTCAGTTCTTTCAGCTTGAGAAATGCTGAGAATGTTCTTCCTTTTTGGTTTTCTGTCTCCAGGGCTTTGCACATGTCATTATAATACTTGGTCTTCTCGAGCCACCCTTTGAAATCTTCTGTTCAGCTCTTTTACTTCATCGTTTCTTCCTTTTTCCTTGGCTACTCTATGTTTAAGAGCAAGTTTCAGAGTCTCTTCTGACATCCATTCTGATCTTTTCTTTCTGTCCTGTCTTTTTAATGAACTTTTGCTGTCTTCATGTATGATGCCTTTGATGTCATTCCACATCTCATCTGGTCTTCGGTCATTAGTGTTCAATGGGTCAAATATATTCTTGAGATGGTCTCTAAATTCAGGTGGGATATACACAAGGTTGTATTTTGGCTCTCGTGGACTTGCTCTAATTTTCTTCAGCTTCAACTTGAACTTGCATATGAGCAATTGATGGACTGTTCTACAGTCAGGCCCTGTCCTTGTTATGACTGATGATATTGAGATTATCATCTCTTTCCACAGATGTAATCAGTTTGATTCCTGTGTATTCCATCTGGCAAGATCCATGTGTATAGTTGCCATTTATGTTGGTGAAAAAAGGTTATTTGCAACGAAGAAGCTTTGCAAAATTGTATTATGCGATCTCTGGTCCTTCATGTCACCAAGACCAAATTTTCCAACTACTAATTCTTCTTCTTTTTTTCCAACTTTCACATTCCAATCACCGGTAATTATCAATGCATTCTGAGTGCATGTTTGATTAATTTCAGACTGCAGTAGTTGGTAAAAATCTTCAGTTTCCTTGTCTTTTGCATTAGTGGTTGGTGCATAATTTTGAATAATAGTGTTAACTGGTCTTCCTTGTAGGCGTATGGATATTATCCTATCGCTGACAGCATTGTACTTCGGGATAGATCTTGAAATGTTCTTTTTGATGATGAATGCGATGCCATTCCACTTTGATTTATCGTTCCCAACACAGTAGACCATATGATTGTCCCATTCAGAATGGCCAAAACCAGTTCATTTCAGCTCACTAATGCCTAGGATATCAATATTTATGCATTCCATTTCATTTTTGTTGACTTCAAATTTTCCTAGATTCATACTTTGTACATTCCATGTTCCAATTATTAATGGATGTTTGCAGCTATTTCTTTTCATTTTGAGTCATGCCACATCAGCAAATGAAGGTCCCAAAAGCTTGACTCTGTCCATGTCCTTAAGGTTGCATCTACTTTGAGGAGGCAGCTCTTCCCCAGTCATATTTTGAGTGCCGTCTAATCTGAGGAGTTCATTTCCTGGCACTATATCAGACAATGTTCTGCTGCTATTTATAAGGTTTTTACTGGCTATTTCCTTCAGAAGTTGACTTCCCAGTCCTTTGTCCTAGTCTTTCTTAGTCTGGAAGCTGCCATGAAACCTGTCCATAAGGTTGACCCTGCAGTATTTGAAACACTGGTGATATATTTCAGCATCACAGCAAAATACATGCCACCACAGTATGACAAACTGACAGCTGCGTGGTGGGTTAGCTACTAGTTAGATGAATAAAAAGGAAAAAAAAGAGAAACATTAATCAACCATAATTGATAATTCATTCCTGGAATAACATGATTCTTTAAAGGCAGGAACAATGATAGGTGCTGATGTGCTATTCCCTTGACATCATAAGGAATTCTAGGGAAATTTTTACATCGCCATTACCACATGATTTAGATGATTTAGGCCAGAGTAGTACAGCCCTAGATATTAGGAAAACATTTCTGTTTTCAGATCTAAGTTCTATTTACATGGAAAAAGAGTCGAGGCAGATTTTAAACACCTGGGGCCTCTTTCCATCTGACTCCAGTACTCAGAAGGGAAATTGCTAAAAAGAAAAGAAAGAAACCCAAAATGGCAGTGAAATATTTCTTCTTATAGAATGCTAGAGGGCATCAGGGGTGTCTTTCATGAACTATTGCTTCAAAAGCCATCCAGCACTCCAGAAATCTTCCCATAGATTAAGGACTAGATTTGCATTCTAAATTATTTCTTCCAACAGCTGTTGTAAGATGACTTGGCTGTAAGTTGAGAGTTTGTATTTGATCATCTGCCAGTAAAGATCATAAAATTCAGCTTGGCAACAGAATTTAGGAAAAGAGGTCTCCTCAGCCCAGCTGTGCTTCTCTGAGTTAGCAGCATGTGTAAAAGCACTCCTTCAGCTCTCTGTTGCTCTAGGCAGTGTGTGAGTGATTTGCTAAACGTTGAATTTAGTTCCAGTTCTGTGACTAAAAACTAACCTATCTTTTGTTAGTATTTGGAGGTAAAGGGAAAGGATTGCATTAAGCCTGCTATAGTAAGCATCTTAAAGTGTTAAAGGAGCAATCTGTTTAAATCTTTGGATGGTCTCTTGATAAATCATTCAGACCAATGTTTCTTTTGCAGTTAGTCTCCAATGCAAGCTTAGATGAGAAAGGAGTTATTTTCCAGGATACTATTTACTCCAGCTTCACGAAATGAAAAGACTTAGGAACTTGGATCAGATGAATCCCTGCTCATTACTTATTGATTGTGTGATCTTGGGTAAGTTTTTTAACTCCTAGGAGTGTTAGATTCTCCTTTGTACAATAAAGATGATAATGCTGTCATACAAGATGGTTCTGAGGATTAAAGAGGGTATTGTAAGCAAAGCAGTAGATACATAGTTGGTAGTAAGCCTTAATTTTCTTTATATCTTACATTTAATGTAGGCATGGAAATAGGAATGCTTTTGATACTCAGTATCTTCCCAAAATCACGAATTAAGTGACTGTGACAAAGATTTCTAGATATCAAATACTACTTTTGTCTTTCTTTCTTAATGAGATAACTGAGTTTTGATTGGACTCGTTTTTTAACACAAAGTCAGCATTTCCCTGTCTTCCTTGGTGCTAGAGGCAGTCTTATGACACATTATCTGGCCTTGGGATACATCCTGTTCTGTCCAATGGAATTTTGTTGCGTGTGCAACTTCCAGGAATCCTTAGAAAAATGAAGTATGCCCCTCCACTTGCCTTTCTCCATCCTATTGTCTGGATTGCACACATGATGGCTGGTCCTGGAGCTGCCATGTTGGATCATGGAGCTAACGTTGTATATTGAGGATGCTGGAGCAGCAAGATAGAACAAGTCTGAAACCTGATGCTCGTAGAGCCTCCTTAACAACTCAAGGTTTCCCATGGTTATGTGAGAAACAAATAAGCTATCTTATTCCATCACCTGTTATTAGAGTCTTTCTGTTATCCGTAGATCTTTTCATTACCTGACTGCCATGTTTTCTATCCTCTTGGTCAGTTCTTTCTTTCAGTAAAGCCTTGAACAGGCATATTCGTTACAGTTTTCATTTTTAAAAAAAATATAGATAGCTGATATAGATTAATTCTGGGAACAATTTATAGCTTTACTTGGTAACTGACAGGTTGATTCTGGGTTTTCTCTCTCTTGCTTTCTAATCCTAAACTGCAAGATCTTGTAGATAAATGCAGGCCTCACCTAACATTTTTTGAAAATGGCATCCAGTGAATTGCTGTTCAGGTATCAGACAGTTGGCATTTTGAGTCATAGAGATGGATAACAGATGTGTAGCTATAGTTATAAATAAATTTATAAGCCATTGACAGATTTGCCAAAGGTTTGCTTCTATAGGATTAGTGGGAGATTACTAGAGTTTGAATGCTCAGTGCGCCAAAATATGCCTCAAAGAGAGCTGGCCTTTATTTTGAACAAGACACTTACCATGGGAAAAAAAAAAAAAAAAAAAAAATTAAAAATCAGGTATTTTCCAACTGATAATCAGTAACTTGGTACATGTAGTTTTCTAAATGGGGAAAAGTTTCTTGTGTCAGCAGTTCATGTGACAGGCCAATGATGAAGTGACTTCCTCTGCTCATGTTAAATGGTGAAGTGCTTATTTCCCAGTCCACTGGGAAGATTTAGAGCTGCAGGCTACAGTGCAAGGGCCACCTGCTCTTCCACTCACTGCTGGTTTGGTAGTACATCAGTAATTTGGGGAACCTGTCATAGTTTGTGGCCCTGTTTGTCACTGGAGCGTTATGCATAACTCATCAATTTATAGCAGTGATTATATCCATCTTCACGGAATACTGACCCAGGGTTTGAACTGCAAGATTATTTAACTCTCAGATTTCTGGACCTGTGTGAGGTACTTGTACAATCTTTCCAAAAGCAGGGGCCAGTGATATTTTGGAATTCCAGATAATGAGTTTTATAGGCAATTTGCCTCTATAAAGTGTTTTTATTTACTACCTTAAGTATTGGTGTTTTTCGAATACATAGCACCTAGACTAGTATGTGGCCATCACAGACACTCAGTAAATGCTGAATGAACTGAATATACACTGAAATAATTTGGTGAGAGATTGAAGTGGAAATTTGAAGAAGAAAGATGACCCTGAGAGCTTCTGGATGTTTTTATTTAGAATATGGACCCAACATGTTAGGTTATGGAAAAATTACTGATACAAACTATATTTTTAAATATAGTTAACAGAAATCTATATTCTAGTCAATATGATGTTGAACTAGCCAGAATTTTAGCAGTCTGTGCTGTTAATGACTCTACATTCTCATATTTATTCTCTAGTCTCCTTCCCTCATACATCTTTCTGTGCACTCCCTACCCTACCACTGAAATGTTAGGATGAGCATATGAAATTGCTATCTTTATAGGTCAAAACTGGTCAGATGCTGGTGCTTTTATATAGTTTATACGTATGTGTGTACAAATATTTTTTGATTTGGCTGGTATCAAATCCAGAATGGGAGAAACACACTTGGTCTGAAAGGAAATTGCCCATTTTCACTAGCTGATTTTTTCACTGGAATCTGGAAATCCCTTAGAAGTCTCATAACCTACATCAAGCTTGGTCTATGTATCATAATAACAGTAGCATTCTGGGCAATAGTAGCTATTACTATCATGTATTGAGAAGTTAAAATTTTTAAATTCATTGCCTCCATCATCCTTGTGATGCCAAGCTCCTTAAGGACAGGGAGTGTATCTGTTTCTTTCACCACTATAATCCAGTATCTGGCACAGTGTTTAGTACATGGTGTAGATTCTAATGGAGCCCTGCTGGCACAGGGGTTAAGAGCTTGGCTGATAACCAAAAGGTCGGCGGTTCAAATCCACCAGCTGTTCCTTGGAGACCCTATGGTCTCCCAAAGTTCTACTTTGTCCTGTAGGGTTGCCATGAGTCAGAATCAACTCAACAGCAGCAGGCAACAGGCTATAGATTCTAATAACAGTTGATGAAAGAATTAATGTGTCAATAAGTATGGATGTTATTTCTACTCTGCCAGTGGGAGGCTTGAGATTTTAAAAGGTTAAGTAATTTTCCCAGTGTCAGCAAGTGATGGAACTAGAATTGGAACTCAGATCTTGTGACCATAAAGTCTATGCATTTCATGACAATTGAGAGACTTCTGTAGCCATGTGATGGTTAAGATTGTGTGTCAACTTGGCTGGGCCATGATTATCAGTGTTTTAATGTAATCACTCCCATGATTGAATATACTGTGAGTAGCCAATCAGATGAAAGGGAGTCTCCTTGGGGGTGTGGCCCGCATCTGTATGTAAGCAGACATTCTGGCTTTTTGCTCTCTCTGGATCCTGCGGCTGCTTCCTGTCGTCTCATTTCCCGTTCTTGGGAGTTGAGCTGTCAGCTTATCTGCCGAACCTGGGATTCGTCCATCTACACAGCCTGTGAGCGGGAGCCCAGCTCTCCAGCCTGCCGATCTTGGGCTTGCCAGCTTCTGTGGCTGTGTGACTTGGGGGAGGCCTCTACCCTGATCCACGGACTTGGGATGTTATAGCCTCTACAATCACGGGAGCTGTTTCCTTGATATAATCTCTTTCTATATATATATTTATACACTTTACTGGTTTTGCTTCTCTAGAGAACCCAGCCTAAGACGTTTGGTACTGAGAGTCGTTCTAGAGAAACAAAATGGTAAGGATGAGTTTTCTAAATTGGTTCTCAAGTCTGGTTAGTCATAAAGACATTGATGACTCTGCTTCCAGCAGTAAAGAGGTCACTGCTAGTCCATGGAGCGAGGTGGCGATACAAGTACGCAAAATATCACCACCGGTAGATCAGGTATTGGTGAAAGGTGAGGCTCAGGGTGAACACATGTGTGATATCTTTCTACAGCTTTGTCAGAAGGAGAAGTATAAGGTAGCTTGTTGGTTTGTCCTACTTTCGCTAGACGAACTGATGAAGGAAAGAGATGTGCTCAGGGCTTCAGAGTCAAGGCTCAAGTGCCACATAAATGACCTCAAGGCTTCCACTTGTGCTTTGAAAGAAAGCCTTATTTCTTGTAGTAACAGAGCTGAAATTGCTGAAAACCCAACCCAGAGTCTTATTGTAAGAGTGGCTGAATTACAACGCCAAGCTCAATTGCAAACCTCAAGAGGTGTCTGAAGTTAAAGTAAGGGCATTGTTTGGGAAGAGATGGGATCCTGAAACTTGGGATGGGGACATATGGGCAGATAATCAGGAAGCTGGGGACACTGAGTCTGTAAATTCTGTTGGATCACTCCAGCCAGCAGAACCAGTCCCATCTGAAGAGATTACTTCATGTTTGTCTGCTAAACCACCCTGCCCAGAAAAACCATTACCCTCTCCACTCCCGTCTGAGGAGATAGCCCTAGCCCCGCTGCCTCTAAAGAGCACTTGCCTGAGTCATTGCTTGGAGCATTGCCTGAGGCAGATGCTTTACAAGATAATGCTGAATGTTCTCAAAACAATTCCACACTACCGTTTCTGGCTTCTAGACCTATAACTAGACTTAAGTCCCGGCGAACCCCAAAAGGTGAAGTACACAGTGTAACCCAGGAGGAGGTACGCTACACTCCACAAGAACTACTTGACTTTTCTAATACATACAAACAGAAACCTGGGGAATATGTGTGGGAATGGCTATTAAGGGTGTGGGATAGTGGTGCAAGGAACATAAAGATGGATCAGTCTGAGTTTATTGATATGGGTCCACTGAGCATAGGCTCTTCCTTCAGTGTTTCCGCTAGAGAAGTTAGGAAAGGATATAATAGTTTATTTGGTTGGGTTGCTGAAGGATGGATTATGAGGTGGCCGACACTAAATCAAGTTGAAGTACCAGACCTGCCTTGGTATACTGTAGAAGAAGGTATCCAAAGGCTTAGGGAAATTGTCTTGCTAGAGTGGATTTATCAAGTTAGACCCACAGACCCACACATGGAATGTCCAGAGGACACACCTTTTACCACAACTGTGAGGAACAAATTTGTGGAGGGAGCTCCAGCATCCTTGAAGACTGCTGTGATTGCTATTTTATGTAAGTCAGATTTGACAGTGGGAACTGCCCTAACTGAATTAAGACACCTAACTACAGTGGGGCTGATTGGACCCTGTGGTAGTAGGGGCCAAGTGGCTACACTCAATCGACAAAGACAAGGGGGGTATGGTTACAGTAATGGACAGAGGAGTCAAAGCAGTAATCAGAATAGTCTGACTCATATGGACTTATGGCATTGGCTACTTAGTCATGATGTCCCTAGGAGTGAAATAGATAGGAAATCTACTAAATATTTACTTGATCTATACAAACAGATGAATTCTAGGTCAGGTGAACAGCAGTCTAACTCAAATCGCCAGAATAGAGAGTCACGGTCCCTCAATCAATTCCCAGGTTTGAGCGAATTTGAAGACCCAGAACCCCATGAATGAAGGGGAGGCCGGGTCCCCTTGAGGAAGGACTCCAGTACACTGCCAAAAATTTTTACCGTTAGTCTTTCTCCCAGCCTTCCCCAAAGGGATCTACGGCCTTTTACGAGAGTGACTGTTCATTGGGGAAAAGGAAATAATCAGACTTTTCGGGGATTACTGGATACTGGCTCTGAGCTGACACTAATTCCAGGCTACCCAAAACGTCACTGTGGCCCACCAGTCAGAGTGGGGGCATATGGAGGTCAGGTTATTAATGGAGTCTTGGCTCATGTCCATCTCACAGTAGGTCCAGTGGGTCCCCGAACGCATCCTGTAGTGATTTCCCCAGTTTCAGAATGCATAATTGGAATAGATATACTCAGCAACTGGCAGAACCCCCACATTGGATCCCTGACAAATAGAGTAAGGGCTATTATGGTAGGAAAAGCCAAGTGGAAGCCATTAGAACTGCCCCTACCTAGGAAAATAGTAAACCAAAAGCAATACCTCATTCCTGGAGGGATTGTAGAGATTACTGCCACCATCAAAGACTTGAAGGATGCAGGGGTGGTGA